>NC_088396.1:36836015-37046015 GCF_034236695.1 Oncorhynchus nerka | reverse complement strand
AGCACACTATACACAGTTGAAGTCGAACGTTTACATCCACCAAATATATTTAAACTCAGTTTTTCACAATTCCTAACATTTAATCCTAGTACAAATTACCTGTTTTACGTCAGTTAGGATCACCACTTTATTTTAATAATGTGAAATGTCAGAATAATAGTAGAGAGAATGATTTATTTAAGCTTTTATTTCTTTCATCACATTCCCAGTGGGTCAAAAGTTTACATACACTCAATAAGTATTTGGTAGTATTGCCTTAAAATTGTTTAACTTGGGTCAAATGTTTTCGGGAAACCTTTCACAAGCTTCCCACAAATTTAACCCATTCCTCCTGACAGAGCTGGTGTAACTGAGTCAGGTTTTTAGGCCTCCTTGCTCGCACATGCTTTTTCAGTTCTGTCCACAAATTGTCTATAGGATTGAGGTCAGGGCTTTGTGATGACCACTGCAATACCTTGACTTTGTTGCCCTTAAGCCCTTTTGCTTCAACTTTGGAAGTATGCTTGGGGTCATTGTCCATTTGGAAGACCCATTTGCGACCAAGCTTTAACTTCCTGACTGATGTCTTGAGATGTTGCTTTAATATATCCACATAATTTTACATTCTCATGATGCCATGTATTTTGTGAAGTGCACTAGTCCCTCCTGCAGGAAAGCACCCCCACAACAGGATGCTGCCAACCGCGTGCTTCACGGTTGGGATGGTGTTCTTCGGCTTGCAATCCTCCCCCTTTATCCTCCAAACATAACAATAGTCATTATGGCCAAACAGTTTTATTTTTGTTTCATCAGACCAGAGGACATTTCTCCAAAAAGTACCATCTTTGTCCCCATGTGCAGTTGCACACCGTAGTCTGGCTTTTTTATGCGGTTTTGGAGCAGTGGCTTTTCCTTGCTGAGCGGCCTTTCAGGTTATGTCGATATAGGACTCTTTTTACTGTGGATATAGATACATTTGTACCTGTTTCCTCCAGCATTTTCACAAGGTCCTCTGCTGTTGATTTACACTTTTTGCCCCAAAGTATGTTAATCTCTAGGAGACAGACTGCGTCTCCTTCCTGAGCGGTGTGACGGTTGCCTGGTCCCATGGTGTTTATACTTGCATACTATTGTTTGTACAGATGAACGTGGTACCTTCAGGCATTTGGAAATTGCTCCCAAGAATGAACCAGACTTGTGGAGGTCTACAATTTTTTTTCTGAGGTCTTGGCTGCTTTCTTTTGACTTTCCCATGATGTCAAGCAAAGTGGCACTGAGTTTGAAGGTAGGCCTTGAAATACATCCACAGGTACACCTCCAATTGACTCAAATTATGTCAATTAGACTAACAGAAGCTTCTAAAGCTATGACATAATTTTCTGGAATTTTCTGAGCTGTTTAAAAGACACAGTCAACATAGTGTATGTAAACTTCAGACCCACTGGAATTGTGATACATTGACTTATAATTTAAATAATCTGTCTGTAGACAATAGTTGGAAACATTTCTTGTGTCATGCACAAAGTAGATGTCCTATCCGACTTGCCAAAACTATAGTTTGTTAACAAGAAATTTGTGGAGGGGTTGAAAAACGAGTTTTAATGACTCCAACCTAACTAGGTCCTCCGGACCCCAAGGGCTACATGTTTTGATTTTTGCCATAGCACTAAACAGCTGATCCACTAATCAACAAGCTTTGATCATTTGAATGAGCTGTGTAGTGTTAAGGCAAAAACCAAAACGTGGACCCCTTGGGGTCCAGAGGACCGAGTTTGGGAAACACTTATATAGGAAATAGGATGCAACCTAGACAGATCTGGTCTGGTGTCAATGTGTTGATTACTTTGAGAGAGTCATTATTTTTGCCCTAATTACATGAATGCCTGCTTCTATATTTAGCACATTGTGGAGGTAAAGACGAACAATGGGCCATTCCAACAGGCACAATTCATTTCTCTAATTGTAAATAAACACAAAGTAACATAATTAACAAAGGATGTAGTTATTTTGAATTCCTTTTTCTGGAGTGAGAGGATATTTTGGCATCCGATTCCAGGTGCTTGGAATGAGAGAGAGAGAGAGAGAGAGAGAAGAGAAATTACATTTTAGGGAAGATCCAGATGCAGACAGTGTCAAAGTAACAAAAGTTTATTACTAGAACAGGTGGAGGCAAAATGACAGGTCAAGGGCAGGCAGAGGTCAGTTCTCCAGATGAGAGTCAAAAGGCACAGAACGGCAAGCAGTCTCAGGGTCAGGGCAAGCAGAGGTCATTAGTCCAGGGCGGTGTGACAAGGTACAGAAGGCAGGCAGGCTCAGGGCAGGCAGAATGGTCAAATCTGGAAAAACTAGAAAACAGGAACTATAGAAAAAGACAGGAGCAAGGGGAAAACCGGTGGTAGGCTTGATGGACAAAATGATCTGGCAACAGACAAACAGAGAACACAGGTAGAAAAACACTGGGGATAATGAGGAAGATGGGCAAAACCTGGAGGGGGCTGGAGACAAGCACAAAGACAGGTGAAACAGATCAGGGTGTGACAGAGAGAGAGAGGTTGCTAAAGAGTAAGATATAGAAAGAGAGAAAAGGTTGCTAAAGAGTAAGATATAGAAAGATAGAAAAAGCGAAAGAATATGAAAGTGAGAAAGAGCGAGAGAGAATGAAGCAGTCAGTAAAAAGATAGAGAGAAAAAAAAGAGCGAGAGAGAGAGAGAGAGAGAGAGAGAGAGAGAAGCAGTCAGTATAGAGAGAGAGTACCTATCTTAGTAATGCATCTACACATTCCTTTCATTACTTGCCAGGACCGCTCAGGCCACATAAACATTGACAGCAGGTAATTAGGAGCTGATGCAGGGACCTGAGCAAACAGTGAAGTGATTGCTGTGACAGCCAGGCTAATACCTGGAATGACACCTCAGGATGGTGGCCAGGGCACGGCTCATGTAAACACTTGCAGAATTCCGATTTTTAAAAAGAGAAACCTAAGCACTGACTGACTCTCTCTCTACCTGCTCAATCTCTCTCTCCCTCTCTTTCACCACTCAATGGTTCAACTGTACAGCTCACCTCCCTCATGGTATCAAATCAAAGTTTATTTGTCACGTGCACTGAATGTAATAGGTGTTGTCCTTACAGTGAAAATGCTTACTTACAGGATCTAACCAATAGTGCAAAGAAGGTATTAGGTGAACAATATGTAAGTAAAGAAATAAAACAACAGAAAAATACAGGCTATATACAGTAGCGAGGCTATAAAAGTAGCGAGGCTACATACAGACAGTCAGGCTGGTTGAGGTAGTATGTACATGTAGATATGGTTAAAGTGACTATGTAGATATGGTTAAAGTGACTATGCATATATGATGAACAGAGAGTATCAGTAGCGTAAAAGAGGGGTTGGTAGGTGGAGGGTGGGACACAATGCAGATAGCCCGGTTAGCCAATGTGCAAAAGCACTGGTTGGTCGGCCAATTGAGATAGTATGTATTTGAATGTATAGTTAAAGTGACTATGGATATATGATAAACAGAGAGTAGCAGCAGGAGTAATACTGTGGTAGCTCCTTGCCTTAATGCTGCAATGTTGGCAAACTCTCCCTTTGTAAATATTGAGGCAGACATGCTTTTTGAGGTAGGCCTATAAGATTTCAGTTCATTAAAACCTATTTAATCAAAACAGGTTACCAGAGTTCTGGTATTGGCCAAGGCCAAGGAATTCTTGTTTTTGGTACCCTATTCCAAATGGGAATTTGGGATGCAATCACACTCAAAAAGACACATTCAGCATATTGATTCTGTAATAATTTTGGGATTTGTCCACATTCCCAACCTAGGCAATTCTGATAGAAAACTGAAGCCCCTTACTTATTTCAATCTTTACTAATGACCTGTCACTGGCACTGAGTAAAGCCTGTATGTGTAGGTATAATGATGACTCAACATTATACACATCAGCTACCACAGTAAATTAAATCACTGCAACACTTAACAAAGAGCTGCCGACAGTTTTAGAATGGGTGACAAGTAATAAGCTAGCACTAAATATTTCAAAAACTAAATGCATTGTATTTGGGACAAACCAAATACAAACCTCAACTAAATTTAGTAATGAATAATGTGGAAATTGAGCATGTTGAGGAGACTGCTTGGTGTAACCCGTGATTGTAAGCTGTCATGGTCAAAATATATTGATGCAATGGTAGCTAAGATGGGGAGAGGTCTGTCCGTAATAAAGTGCTGCTCTGCTTTCTTGACATTACTATCAACAAAACAAGTCCTACAGGCCCTAGTTTTGTCACACTTGGACTACTGCCCAGTCATATGTCAGTCAAGTGCCACAAAGAGCTGGCCGTTCAAACGACTATCACACAGCTCAGACACCCCATGCATACCCCACAAGTCATGCCACCAAGGGTCTCTTCAAAGTCCCCATGTCCAGAACAGACTTTGGGAAACGCACACTCTCCTTGGTCAAATAGCCCTTACACAGCCTGGAGGTGTTGGGTCATTGTCCAGTTGAAAAACAAATGAGAGTCCCACTAAGCGCAAACCAGATGGGATGGTGTATTGCTGCAGAATGCTGTGGTAGCCATGCTGGTTAAGTGTGCCTTGAATTCTAAATAAATCCCAGACTGTGTCACCAGCAAAGCAACACCATACCATCACACCTCCTCCTCAAAGCTTCATGGTGGGAACCACACATGCAGAGATCAACCTACTCTACGTCTAACAAAAACATGTTAGAACGGTTAGAACCAAAAATCTCAAATTTAGACTTATCAGACCAAAGGACAGATTTCCACCAGTCTAATGTCCATTACTCATGTTTCTTGGCCCAAATACATCTCAACGTCAACAGCGAAGAGGCGGCTCCGGGATGCTGGCCTTCTAGGCAGAGTTGCAAAGAATAAGCCATATCTCAGACTGACCAATACAAATAAAATTTGGGCAAAGGAACACAGACAATGGACAGAGGAACTCTGCCTAGAAGGCCAGCATCCCGGAGTTGCCTCTTCACTGTTGACATTAAGACTGTTTTTTTTTGCGGGTACTATTTAAAACTTCTTAGGGCTAGGGGTCCCGCTAGCGGGAAAACTCCCGGCGGAACTGGAGGGCGAGCAATTCAAAAAAAAAATCATAAATCTTATGGATTTTAAACATTTAGGTGCATATAAGTGTCTTATATCAGCTGAAAGCTTATATTCGTGTTAATCTAACTGCACTGTACGATTTACAGTAGCTATTACAGCGAAAACATGCCATGTGATTGCTTGAGGACGGCACCCCACATCAAAATGTTTTTACACTGGCACAGGTTTCATACATTCACATATAACGAGAAAATACTCAATTACTTTTTGAAAATCTTCCTCTGATTTGTCATCTTAAGCGTCCCAGCTATAACATGTAGTGTCATTTTCTTAGATAAAATCCTTCTTTATATCCCAAAATGTCTGTTTAGTTGGCACCATCGAGTTGTGTAATCCACTCGTTCAACTTGCAGAGTTAGGAATCTGAAAATCTACCCCTAAACTTTGTTTTAAAAAGTCAAAATTTCTATTTACTCCTCAGATACCCTAAAATGTAATCAAACTAAAATATTTATTTCAGAAAGAAGTGTGTTCAATAGGAAACAGGTGAGTAATGTCTTTATGGTGCGCGCAAACACAAATTTGCGTGACTGCGAAGACTGTGTCCCTCTACTAAACCTGTTATTTCTTATTCATTTTGGAAGTTACAAGCCTGAAACCTTCAACATAGACTGGGAGCTAATGTTCAATATGACCTTTCTCTTGAATTTCTAAGAGGATGGTCTCTCAAAAGAAAAACATTCCAGTTGGTTTGTCTTTGGATTTTCTCCTACTCCTCCATTAACATTTCTACAAACTTCAACTTCACTCCTCTTTCTATTCTGGTTAGAGCCAGTTTGCTCTGTTCTGTAAAGGGAGTAGTACACAGCGTTGTACGAGATCTTAATTTTAATTTATTCATTTTCTTGGCAATTTCTCGCATGGAATAGCCTTCATAGCCTTAATTTCTCAGAACAAGAAGAGGCTGATGAGTTTCAGGAGAAAGTTCTTTGTTTCTGGCCATTTTGAGCCTGTAATCGAACCCACAAATTCTGATGCTCCAGATATTCAACTAGTCGAAAGAAGCCCAGCTTCTTTAATCAGAACAACAGTTTCAGCTGTGCTAGTATAATTGCAAAAGGGTTTTCTAATGATCAATTAGACTTTTAAAATGATAAACTTGACTTAGCAAACACAACGCGCCATTGTAACACAGGAGTGATGGTTGCTGATAATGGGCCTCTGTACGCCTATGTAAATATTCCATAAAAATATCTGCCATTAGTCATTCACAACATTAATCATTTCTACAATATATTTCTGATAATTTTTTTGTTATTTTAATGGGGGGGAAGAAAAAAAAAAAAAAAAAATTTGGCTTTTTCTAAGTGACCCCAAACTTTTGAACAATTGTGTATGTATGTATGTACACCTTAAACAAAGATGTAAACTCATGAGATCTTAATAGCCTCATTCTTTTGCTTTCGCGTCATCGCACCTTTCTTCTTCTTGTCAAACTCTGACCATAGAGAGCCATTGTTTCTCTATGGTGTAGTAGGCCAGGGTGTGACTAGGGGGTATTCTAGTTTATAATTTATATGTTGTGTTCTAGTTTATATTTTTATGTTGGTGTTTTATATGATTCCCAATTAGAGGCAGCTGGTAATCGTGTCTCTAATTGGGGATCATATTTAAGTAGCTATTTTTCCCACGTGTTTGTGGGATATTGTTTTGTGTTTGTGCCTGTGCACCATGTAGTCATGTTTAGTTGTTCATTTATTGATTTGTTTCAACATCCTCTGGGCCTTGGTCCCGTTCTTACGACAACCGTGACACTTCTTCTTCTGAGGTTTAACGGAGGTTGGCATCCAAAATGTTGCATTACCGCCCACAACTGAACTACAGTATAGATCCATTACACTTTGTGAAACAAAATGGGAATGGGAAAATAAATCAATAAAATTAAAATAGAAATATATTTTATTACCCAACCAACTAACCCTATACTCATTAAAACCAATCACCTTATTCCACAACTTTAACCTTATCTGATCCTACCCCAGGCCAACAGCCTGAGAGGACGGGACACTGCCACTCAATACACACTGCACCTCTTCTGAAGTCAAATCTCGTACACCGAAGAACATCTTTGCAGCTGCAACCACAACATCTATTTTCCGTAATTTATGTTCCATTTCTGCTATACATAACCATTGATATGAACGCTAAGAAGCCAACCTTACTGAAGTATATACTGTGTCACGCATTGGCCTATCCCTCTATGCTGGGATAGGCCAATTAATGATATCGATGGCGCCAATGGAGATGGCAGCATCGCGACTAGCTCTTAGGAAACGGTACTCACCAGAACTACCAGCATTACAACCAGGAATATGACTTCCCTGGAGCAGATCCTTTGTTCACTCTCCCCAGAGCAATTGAACTTATTCCAGAGGCCGACCCAAAACATCGCCGCTGGAGGAGAGGCACTTGAGGAGGTCTGCTGGTTTGACTTAGGAGTCGCACACACCACCCACCACTTCCAAGTATATTACTCGCTAATATTCAGTCTTAAGATAACAAAGATGAGCTTAGAGCAAGGATTTCTTTCCAGAGAGACATCAGGGCCTGTAATATACTTTGTTTCACAAAAACATGGCTCAGAGTTGGTAAAGCCAGCAGGATTCTCAGTACGTCACGCAGTCAGGAATAAATATCTCTCAGGGAAGCAGAAGGGAGGAGGGGTGTGTTTCATGATTAACGACTCATGGTGTAATTCTAGGAACATACAAGAACTCAAGTCATTTTGTTCACCCACCTAGAATACCTCAACTAAATACCAACCATATTATCTCCCAAAAGAATTCTCCTCCATCATCGCCACGGCCGTTTACATCCCACTTCAAGCCGAAACCTCGACAGCCCTCAAAGAACTTCACTGGACTTCATGCAAACTGGAAACCATACATACTGAGGCTGCATTTATTGTAGTTTGGGATTTTAGCAAATCAAATCTGAGGAATAGGATGACAAAGTTATCAACACATCGACTGTCCTACTCATGCAACTTGGACTCTCTGCCATTGCTATTCAAACTTCTGGAACGCTTGCAAGGCCCTCCCCCACCCACCTACCTTTTGGCAAATCTGACCACGACTCCATCTTGCTCCTCCCGTCCTATAGGCAGAAACTCAAACAGGAAGTGCCCGTGCTTCGTACTATTCAACGCTGGTCTGACCAATCGGAATCCCCACTTTATTTTGATCATGTGGACTGGGATATGTGCCGGGTAGCTTTCGAAAATAATACGCATACACGGATACAGTGACTGAGTTATTAACCTCTTGCTCCTACCCGACACGCAGGCGTCCCATCTAGACATCTGGAAATGCAAATGCGCTAAATGCTAATAGCACTCGTTAAAACTCAAACGTTCATTAAAATACACATGCAGGGTACTGAATTAAAGCTACACTCGTTGTGAATCCAGGCTACAAGTCAGATTTTTAAAATGATTTCGGCGAAAGCATGAGAAGCTATTATCTGATAGCATGTAACACCCCAAAAGACCCGCAGGGGACGTAAACAAAATAATTAGCATAGTCGGCGCTACACAAAACGCACAAATAAAATATAAAACATTCATTACCTTTGACCATCTTCTTTGTTGGCACTCCTAGATGTCCCATAAACATCACTATTGGGTATTTTTTTTAGATTAAATCGGTCCATATATAGCCTAGATATCGATCTATGAAGACTGTGTGATCAAGGAAGAAAATAGCGTTTTATAACGTAACGTCATTTTTTTTAATTAAAAAAGTTGACGATAAACTTTCACAAAACACTTTGAAATACTTTTGTAATGCAACTTTAGGTATTAGTAAACGTTAATAAGCGATCAAATTGATCACGAGGCGATGTATATTCTATAGCTGTACGTCTGGAAATAATGTCCGGGTAAATCTCAACCAAAATATCCGGTCGGAGACCGGAAGAAAGGCGCTGCCTTGTGTCCGTTTGACCAAGAAACAAATCGTAGGCAAATGACAAGACTGTTGACATCGTGTGGAAGCTGTAGGTATTGCAACCTCGGCCCCATTTAATGTGGTTCACGTTTATCAATGGGTTCAAGTGGCGCATGGATATATTTTTCTGCTGAAGAAAAGCAGGCACTTTTTATGGATATCTTTAAGAAATGGCTTTCTTCTTGCCACTCTTCCATAAAGGCCAGATTTGTGCAATATACGACTGATTGTTGTCCTATGGACAGAGTCTCCCACCTCAGCTGTAGATCTCTGCAGTTCATCCAGAGTGATCATGGGCCTCTTGGCTGCATCTCTGATCAGTCTTCTCCTTGTATGAGCTGAAAGTTTAGAGGGACGGCCAGGTCTTGGTAGATTTTCTGTGGTCTGATACTCCTTCCATTTCAATATTATCGCTTGCACAGTGCTCCTTGGGATGTTTAAAGCTTGGGAAATGTTTTTGTATCCAAATCCGGCTTTAAACTTCTTCACAACAGTATCTCGGACCTGCCTGGTGTGTTCCTTGTTCTTCATGATGCTCTCTGCGCTTTTAACGGACCTCTGAGACTATCACAGTGCAGGTGCATTTATACGGAGACTTGATTACACACAGGTGGATTGTATTTATCATCATTAGTCATTTAGGTCAACATTGGATCATTCAGAGATCCTCACTGAACTTCTGGAGAGAGTTTGCTGCACTGAAAGTAAAGGGGCTGAATAATTTTGCACGCCCAATTTTCCAGTTTTTGATTTGTTAAAAAAGTTTGAAATATCCAATAAATGTCCTTCCACTTCATGATTGTGTCCCACTTGTTGTTGATTCTTCACCGAAAAATACAGTTTTATATCTTTATGTTTGAAGCCTGAAATGTGGCAAAAGGTTGCAAAGTTCAAGGCCGAATACTTTCGCAAGGCATTGTATATAGTCACAATTCATTCCTACTTAGATTTGTGTGTATTGGGTATATGTTGTGTAATTTGCTAGATAGTACTGCATTGTTATATATTACTGTTATATATTACTTGTTAGATATTATTGCACTGTCGGAGCCAGAAGCACAAGCATTTCGCTACACCCGCAATAACATCTGCTAATCACGTGTATGTGACCAATAAAATTTGATTTGGCACAGATCTAATATTCACAGGAATCATCTCAGAACCCTCGCCCTTGACCCATCCTCCTCTACTTTCTTCACTGCCTCAGCATATGACACCTTCTACACTACTCTGACTCTAGCTACCTCGCACCGGACACTTCCGATCCCCAGAAACATGTGCACCCCTACAATTGACACACACATTATCCACCGAAACTACACAATCTTTTATCCCATGCCCTCCTGCACACTCCCCATATCTTGGAATCTCCCTTTGACATGACCATAAACATTGCACCTGAAACAGCGCAGTGGATTCACCACAAAAGCTTTAACAGGATAACTGATATATCCTAACATGACCTTGTCGGTTAAAGACTGACTCAAAACTCAAAAGGACTGACAGTGACTCCTTTGTTTCACCTCGCTCACCACCAGGTCTACGTCACACCAAACAGCGGGCGTCGCAAACAGGAATCTTCAACTTTTTTATTTCACCTTTATTTAACCAGGTAGGCTAGTTGAGAACAAGTTCAATTGCTCCACCTCCACACTTAACACTACCCCATAAATCACTCCTTTCAATGGTGCCATGTTTTTAAGTGCACATCCAGAAACATATCTTGACCCAAGTTGTGTGACATAGAGTGCCCAGTCCCTCTGATCAGAAGAAACAGAAACAAATATCAGAAGTCCACTACAGGTTACCTTCACTGATTCAACTGCACCTAATTCCTTTCCCACCCTCCCTGAAACCACAAATGGATTCAACAAAAGGCAAGGATCCACTTTCTCCAAAAATGTCACTCCTTACTTGACCCGATTTTTCTTTATCATGGCCATCGATGCCATGCTCAGGCTCCGAGCTCTTCATCACACTTTCCACCTAATTTAACTCACCTTCATTCACTTCCATTTCACCTCCAGAACTCGGTCTGGCACACGGCTCACTCTGTTTGCACTTGACACCAATATTCTTCGACACCCCATTTCCACTTTTATCGCCATCTTCCTCAAATTCAAATCCAACCTCTGCTTTCCTCATTTTCTTTTTTCCCCTCTATTCCTCCGCAGAAATCCACCTTTCTGTGTCCCTGTCCCAATATTCCTCTTCTCCCATCTTTGCTTACGGTGGCATCCCGACGTAAATCTTTCTCAAAACACTCCCCCGTCTGTCTTTCTCCGCATTAGATCTCAGCATTAGATTGTCGGAAACCTCTAATCTCTTGTAATGTTCTCGACATCGTCCTTATACCTTCCTTCTCGTACACTATCTTGCTCATTCCTCTGTCACTAACAAATACAGTCATTGGTGGTAAATCTACAATTTACTGAAAAGGCAATAGCCAACCCTAGCACTTAACAGGAACTGCATATCGTTTGAGTGGAATCAAATAGTTTGGTTGACTTCCATCCAAGAAGATGTTGTACTGATGAGGATAGAGGTTCAAATCAATGGGATTTCATAGAAGCATGTTCTTCTTAATAACCCCCCGTCTAGATGACCCTGTGGGATGTTCTACATCGGCAAGATGGTGTCTATATGGGTCCACAGACTCAAAATGTTCAGTTTTTAACACTGGAGAATTTTCTGTGCAGTTTTAAAATCCACCATTATACTGTAGATTGTCTCTCGAAGCATTCAGAGCTGGACTGTGTGTTTTTTATTTGATATATTTCACCTTTATTTAACCAGGTAGGCCAGTTGAGAACAAGTTCTCATTTACACTGCAACCTGGCCAAGATAAAGTCATCACTACACATGGGAGACATTCACCATGGGAGACACAATGCCTTACCATTGGTGTGGTTGTTGTCTGCGATAGTGCTCATACAGCAAGGTAACTCGTGAGTTCTTGCATTGTGTGTTTGAATTAAAGTCATCGCCACACAATGCACATTCATTATTTCGGGGGAAAACAAGATCATGAGATTATTTATTTTCTTTGATGGAACATGCAAGGATGTGATTATACTCTAGCCTTGTGTGACATAGGTTTTTCTCTCGTTTTCAAAATTGTATAGTGACAGCAAGGAAACCCACATAGCTTTTGGACTGTGTATTTTCTTCTGAGTACTCTTTTAAAGAATGTTGGTTTAAAATAAATAGTTATTACATTTTCTTAACATTGGAGTGTCATTTGACTTCCAGTATTTAAGTAATAGCTTCTTCAATGTAAGTGTAAATAATATTGTCCTACCCACACCCGCATATGCCTTGTGTTGAAATATGCAGATAGGGGGATTAGAAAGTAAATTTACATTGTAAAACTTCTCAAAGCCAGCTTTCTAACTCTGCCCATAACTTTTGGACTTTATAGCCCCCGAAAAGGCATGATTTATTGAGTCATTGTTAGTTTTACACTTATGACATGACTTGTGCTGTAGAATTTGTGAATTTTGTCTCTTGTATAATAAAGAATGAAATGCTACAGATAGAAACAACATAACACAATTTGTATTTACAGTTGAAGTAGGACGTTTACATCCACAAACTTCAGTGTTTCCTTTCAAATGTTACCAAGAATATGTATATTCTTGCTTCAGGGCCTGAGCTACAGGCAGTTAGATTTGGGTATGTCATTCTAGGCAAAAATTGAAGGGGGCTTAAGGTAGCATTTACTATTTTTTTAAACATATAATACAGTCAATTTTACAGTATTGTACTGTGTGTCATTACACAGTGCTTGCTTTGATACTGTATATATTTTTGTTTATATTACCGAGCTGCCTGTAAACTACTGTCAAATTCAAAGTAACCACTAAAGAGTGAAGGCCTATGTAGACAACACTGTAGGTAGGCTATTTATCTTTTAATACAGTCATCTCGCTTTCATTTGAAACAGCTTTTTATCCTTCAGTTGTTGGTAACAATTGCAAAGACATTGGCAACTTTTCATTCGTAGCCAATGTCGTGTCTTTGGCATCATTAAAGTGAAGACTTATTTTATCTAATCAATTCTCTGTAATTATTATTACCTGATTAAACTAATCATGTAAATGTAAATAACTAGAAAGTCGGGGCACCAAGGAAAATATTCAGATCACAAAGTTATAATTTTCCTAATATAACTCTTCAGATATTTAATTTCTGATCAGTTAGTCTTCTAATTAATTAATTATTCTCTACCTCACTTTAGTCTCATTCCAAACGTCGTAAATTGTTGGTTATCTGTATGAACCCAGACATTACTATGAATCATCCATACACCAATTGTCTTAATCATTTATTTACTAACTAAATAATCATAGAAATGCATAAACAAACAACAGTTATGGTTACAAGGAAATGATAGGGGAGGTTCCCTAGTAGGCTCAGCCGATAGAACGGCTTGGTGGACAAAGGGAAGTGGGTGTGGACTGATAAGGGCAGGAAAGACAAAAGGAGTCACTACACAGTTGATAACTATAATAATTGAAATGCTAATCCTTTGCACATGAACGCTCACTCATTCGGGAATAATTGCAATCAATATACTGTATATTTACGCTCAGTGTGTCGTCGTGATCTCTGTTGGAATTGTCAGTCCTTCTGTTAGAGTCAGTTCATCATCGTCTCTCTCTCTGCTTCCCTGAAGATCAGTCTTTCGTGGTTAGAATGTATACTTCAGAGTACCATTCAGCAATGTTCTCATAGAATAGGTGTTTTGGCAGTTGTTGGTCTTCGCATCCCAGGTTAACATAATTTCTTGCTGCAGACTAGTAATTAGTATCTAAGATTTGCTCTTATTCTGTTGGGATCGATAGTCTCAGAGTTGAACCATTTCCTGCCGTGTACACAATGCTCCACGTGGTATGGTTAGGAATTCAACAACCATTGCAACAGCTTTAACTGAGGTTTATCTAGTCTGAAGAGGATTTCCTCAGGAGGGGGTTTTACTCGTAACAGTAGAAAAGGGCTGTTCCATGACGCCAGATCATGTCTGTACTCACGTGGGCGGGCCAATGACTTGGTTAAACTTAATGTTTAACATCACCTTTCATCATTTCACAAATAGTTTCATCTTTACTCAATCATTTTATACAATAATTAGATGCAAACCCCATAATTGAGAAATGTACATACTCAGAAATATGGTTATGTGTGTTTCCTGTCCTCTCTGAGGTCACCAAATGAAACACACTCGTCATGCCCATTCCTAATGTGTCCACGGACTATTCCCATCTTCTCACAAGTGGACCTTTTGTGTCAAATACCCATTTTGGGGATTTAGGAGTTTGCCATGTGAAATCCTTTGTTCTCTCTATGTCTCTTTCTGCATGGCCAGGGGGAGAGAGTCTCCTCCAGGAATTTACGACCTGAGATAACAGAACCTGGGTGTAGGAGAGAGTGAAAGAGAGGGGGGGGGGGTGCCATGATCTATACCCAGAAAGGGCCACGTCATGACACCAACTTCGTTGTAAAGTTATCGGCGGTCACAGAGAGACAGATCTTGATTCTATGTTGAGGGGAGATCTTCTGTGTATCAAATGAACATGAAATCATGTTCGTAGGACCAGACTATCAATTGATGTCCATAAATTACATAGATGAGATCTATTATTTTCAATATACAACAGTACACACACACACAGAGAGAGACAGAGAGACAGAGAAGACAGAGAGAGAAGAGAGAGAGAGAGAGAAAGAGAGAGAGCGAGAGAAAGAGAGAGAGAGAGAAAGAAATCTACTGCAGATGCCTTCCCCTTTTGTAATTGCTTAGTATTCCGTCTGGGTTGCTAAGAGCAGGGTGAAATGAGACTGGGATTTGTATTTTCGGTCCTCACTTCCCCACAGATAGTCAGTTTCTCTCCCCCCTTTCTTCTTCCTTTACACTGATAAGGGTGATGGGGCAGACTTCGAAGAGCCTGTGATATGCCACAGTCCCTACTCTTCCTGCTTCAACAGGGTTCAAACACATTAGCTGGGGGGCCAGTGAGGTGTGAGAGATAACCCAGACCTGAGATACTCTGTCTGGTGTCTATGAGCAAGACAATACCTGACCTTGGCCCGGTCCCATCTGTGTGAGCCTGCCTGACGTTATACTGTAGGCTCCTCTCTGAATTAGATTCAGAAGGATGAAGGTAGAGGTAGCGCAGTTGTGCAGTATAGAGTGGCCTAGTAGTAGTAAGTTAATTAGAATATGTTCTTACCGGGTCAATTTACCTGGTAAAATAAGGGTTAAAACATGTACAGGAACTAATGGAGGTTCAAATCATCAATCACTATGATTTTAAATCCAAATCCAGACATTGATTTTATCGCCTTTAAAGACATTCTTCGGTACTTTTGTATGCTTTTTAGCAAGTTGTTCTGAAAGTAGCACTTACGAGCCAAAAGTGGTCCCGTTAATCTGTTAGTGGTTGGAATTATTGCACCCATTATTGAGATGGTGGAGCCAGATCAAATGGTTTAGATTGTTCTGACAACTTTATGCTCTCTACCTTGCCATCAATCTGAATGGGTGATGAACTATCCCAAATGTTGCAATTCTGCCATTTGGATGGATTTGATTGGAATTTAAGACCAACCTGAAGGTCATAATAATTTGATAAAATAGCTTGAGGTAGTGTGTCATTTATAGATATAATTCTACTTTCCTGTGACGTAAACAGGCAATCAATATGACCATTCTTGTATTTGAACACACTTATAATTACACATTTTATATTGCTCTCTATGAAGGCCAGACATGCAAGTGAATGCAATGACTAAGTCTCTGTTACTAACAATCATGAGTGGTAATTCCAACGTTCACTCTAAAGGCACACTGGCATATATGCAAATGTCTGCAAATATCTGCATATATCACAGAGTGACTGCTAGTGAATGTGGGAATTACCACTCATGAATGTGTTTGCTAGTGACAAAAAACATGGTTATTGCATTCAACTCCTAGCATTCTTGTAACTTCCACCAATTGCGTGCCTATGTGAATATATCATCTTTAAAATGTAAACTTTTTAAGAAAATACAAATCTTAATGCTATACCGCAAAAGCCTAGTTTGATCCTAACACAGTGGTCTGAAGCTCCTGGTTTGCAAGCCACATCTGGCAAGTCCTATTATGCTGTTTGGCAAAGTGATATGTAACAGAGTACCACAATATAAGTAATAATACCCTTAAAACCTAGCAGTCAAACAGGGAAATGTTTCCAATCCATTTTCCACCATTCATTTTTCCCATTAGGGATTTTAGAGACACATAAAATAAGGGCTGTGTTTTGTGTGGGCTTACCCTGGTGTGACGTTTTGATAACCATGTAAATCTCTCTACAACAAGGTGACTTTTATCAATATATTTGCCTGTATTTACACCCCCAAAATTGAAATGCTAATTAACTGCTAATGTGGCTATCATAAAGAACTACAAATACCATGAGGTTCTGGATGAGACTGCTGAATCAAGGCAAAGGTAAGAATTTCTGGATTAACTCTCTGTTATCTAAATGTAGTTTTGAATTAATTGGCAACATTTCTTTAAAATGGACAATTCTGTGAACTGTCATATGCAGGTTTTAAATTGACACAATACCTGTTGGTAATGGTGTCAGCTATGACATGCAGGAGCTTGCAGGGATTTGTAGTTTTGCATGTCTTCATTGATGCTAATGAGCATTTTTGAATCTGAAAGTAAATAGAGCTGAAGATGTTGATAAAAGTCACCTTGTCCTAGAGAGATTTACATCGGAATCAAAATGTTACACCAGGGTAAGCCTACATGAAACACAGCCCTTATTTTAAGTATTTCTAAAATCACTTATGGGGAAAAATGTATGGTGGAAAAAACTATTGGAACCATTTCCCTGTTTGACTGCTGTTTTTTATGGGTATTATGACACCTCCACTGTGGAGCTCTATTGGAATCCAGCCAGAGTCCGAATATCCAACAATTGGAACTTTCAATCCCCTGCAACCTGTATTTAGAATAACTGTCAAGGTATGGAGAATTGGACAAAGGAGACTACCTAAACCATTTAAACCCCAACATCCATCTCAGTAATGGGTGCAATAAGTCCAAATCCTAACACATTGGATTAGTTTAGAAAAATATATGTTATTTCTCTTTGTACAGCATAAGATCAATCAATCAATGTGCATGCAAAAACACATATTGAAACAAACAATTCAAAAAATGTACCTGCAAAATAAATCATATAATCACCTCTGATTATTAAAACCAACAGATTGTTATACAACACTGAGTGTCTATTTAACTCCTGAATTAATAACATCTAGTTCATTTCATGGAGAGTGGAATGCCACTATTTATTTTTATTTTTATTTTTTACAGACACAGAATGAAAGGTTGAGATGGGAATTGAGCCCTGGTGTCCAATGTTGCCCACATGACCACAGCTCATGACGAGCTACTAATTTCTATCATGAATCTTGTTTCGAACTATGCATTTAAGCGCTTGACAACATGTGTAAATGATACATAAAGGGTATGTTACATAAAGAGTTTAAATATGGAGCCTTTTTCCCCAAACAAAGTGTCAAGCCAATTAGGGAAACAACTGTATAACGTAATAATTAATAATACAGTAGTCACTGAGTGGAATAGAGTATTTAGCATTTTCATTATTTCATGCTCTTCATATTTAAACAGCTTAAACTTATCTATGATACTCAATAATTCAATACATTATATTTAGGACAATGTTTTACATCTTGATGGTACGTTTTAATTTGAAAAGCATCTTACTGTATTATTTTATAACATGAACAGTACAAGTCAAAAGTTTGAACACACCTACTCATTCAAGGGTTTTTCTTTATTTTTACTATTTTCTGCAATGTAGAGTAATTGTGAAAACATCAAAACTATGAAATAACAAACATGGAATCATGTAGTAACCAAAAAAGTGTTAAACAAATCAAAATATATTTTATATTTGAGATTCTTCAAAAGTAGCCACCCTATGCCATGATGACCGCTTTGCACACTCTTGGAATTCTCTCAACCAGCTTCATGAGGTAGTCACCTGGAATGCATTTCAATAAACAGGTATGCCTTGTTAAAAGTTAATTTGTGGAATTTTTTTGCTTTTTAATGCGTTTGAGCCAATCAGTTGTGTTGCGACAAGGCACAGAAGATGGTATTTTACTAAATAGGGCAAAGTCCATATTATGGCAAGAACAGCTCAAATAAGCAAAGCGAAACCACAGTCCATCATTACTTTAAGACATGAAGGTCAGTCAATTTCAAGAACTTTGAAAGATTCTTCAAGTGCAGTTGCAAAACCCATCAAGCAATATGATGAAACTGGCTTAGAGGACCTTCAACATTATAAACAGGAAGGAAATTCTCCCTCACAGGTGGCCATAAATAACTATTTGAAAGCAGCACCCCTACTAAGCCACGCCTCCAGTCTTCTGATCTGGCCCGGTGGATCATAACTCAATAACCCAGCATCAATAACCCAACAAAGTAACCCAACTGGCTGGGTCAGAAAGAACACGTGTTCTGTCCACTATTTAACCAAATTGGGTTGTTTTCAACCCAACATTTTTTAGAGTGCATACGTATTTCATAAGGCTTTATTTTGAAGGCCTAGTTTTACCCTAATACAGGGTTCATACACATCACTTAGAACCAAAACCAACATTATCATTTTCCAGCATGTTCCTTTGCAGATTTTATTTTAGGGTTTCAAAATCTGTTTGTGTATGTATATTGATTGATTAATCCTATGTTACACAAAGATAAATAACAAAAAAAATCTGTTAGATTTCTTTCGCCAGTTACTAAAAATGTTTGTTCCAGATTAAATGCCTCAGTTTACAGTGCCTTCAGAAAGTAATCCTTCCACATGTTGTTGTGTTGAATGTTCCAGGTTGTTCCATTTCTATTTTGAGGTTGGGGGGGGAATGCAACACCCTGCTACAACTCAACTCCCCGTGGAGTGAAAAGGGTATGTGATTGCAGGGGAAAGTAAGGATGACAGAGGCAGAGAATATGACCATTTACAGGAAATGTATTTCTTTAACAAGGTAATGTGGGGCAAAGAGGCTGGACGGTTTCTAATTGCATGATTAACTGAATCACGCAATGATTAAAACTAAATTAGTTTTATTGTGTTTCTATTTCCCAAATTAACTCAAAGAATATCAGAATATCGATTTTACAACAGCCGCTAATTAACCAGTTACCTGTACAGTCTCGTTCTGAACGTCGCATAATCCGGGAATCTGCACGGACCCGGGTCTCACCAATGAGTTCGTACCACACCAATCTTAGTTGAGTATTTATTTACTAGAAAGCTAAAATATATACATACACAAAAACACATTCAAGGCTATTGATTAGAACTTAGTATAACGGGCCAACACACTATGGTGTGTGTGATCCAAAATGGGGATTTAAGAGAGAGAGAAAAAGGGAAAATACACGAGAGAAATATACATTTGTATATAAATCCAATTTTAGACAAGTAACTTCACATTTCATCTTTACCAAAATATTCTCTTTGATTTGGACATTTTCCATACAACGTACAATGTATAAACATCAAACATATACTAGGTAAACTGTTGACGTTACAATGTTTTTGTAATAACGTCATCTATTAACCTTTAATAACAAAACAAAAATGTCATCCATTTTCATATTCCATCTATCATCATGACCACCATTGTGGCTGATGGAAACCATTGTTCCAAAGTCCCTTTATTTCATGTTTAATGTTCTGAGGCTAGTTCTCCATATTGAGGGGACACAGGAATGTTGTGTGGCCTAAAATTTACCAGGGGCGTGAGGGGTCATAAAACCCCCACATCTTCAGACCCCTAGATCACTCCTCCTCTGTTGGGGTTGAGAGATAATCTGTAGGGTTGTGGTCTCCTCTAACCTGGCCTGATCAGGACAGTCATGACACTGCCTACCCACTACTTACCTAACCTTTTAGCACTTTCTGGCGCGCTAACCAAAATACAGGGGGTGGTCCACCCAGGTCTGTCTTACCTAGTGTGCATAGCCAGTAAATACTATGGATTATGTATGCCTGCAGGCCTCTTGCCTAAGCACTCCCAAAGTACCTTCCCCCCCTGGGAACAAATAAAACAGAGTAATTAACTTAAAGTGAACCATTTCAATAATCAAAAACACTGAGTCCTATTGGCATACACATACCTCGGAAGTATGTGTATTTCTCTGTATACATCAACGATGTCGCTCTTGCTGCGGGTGATTCCCTGATCCACCTCTCCGCAGACAAATTCTGTATACTTCTGGCCATTCTGTGGACACTGTGTTAACTAACCTCCAAACGAGCTTCAATGCCATAAAACTCTCCTTCTGTGGCCTCCAACTGCTCTTAAACGCTAGTAAAACCAAATGCATGCATTTCAACCATTCGCTGCCCGCACGACTAGAATACGTGGACAACTACAAATACCTAGGTATCTGGCTAGACTGTAGACTCTCCTTCCAGACTCATATCAAATATCTCCAATCCAAAATCAAATTTAGAATCAGCTTTCTATTTCGCAACAAAGCCTCCTTCAATCACGCCGTCAAACTTATCCTAGTAAAACTGACTATCCTACCAATCCTTGATTTTGGCGATGTCATCTACAAAATATCTTCCAATACTCTACTCAGCAAATTGGATGTAGTCTATCACAGTGCTATCCGTTTTGTTACCAAAGCGCCTTATACCACCCACCACTGCGACCTGTATGCTCTAGTCGGCTGGCCCTCGCTACATATTCATCGCCAGACCCACTGGCTCCAGGTCATCTGTAAGTCTATGCTAGGTAACACTCCGCCTTATCTCAGCTCACTGGTCACGATAACAACAGCCACCCTTAGCACACGCAGGTATATCTCACGGGTCATCCCCGAAACCAACACTTATTTGGCCGCCTTTCCTTCCAGTTCTCTGGTGCCAGTGACTGGAATATTTTTATTTATTTTTATAAATGTAAAAAAAAAAAAAAAAAATTGCTGAAGCTGGAGACTTACATTTCCCTCACTAACTTTAAACATCATCTATCTGAGCAGCTAACCGATCGCTGCAGCTGTACATAGTATATCTGTAAATAGCCCAACCAATCTACCTACCTCATCCCCATATTGTTTTATTTACTTTGCTGCTATTTTGCACACCAGTATCACTACTTACACACCATCATCTGCTCATCAATCACTCCAGTGTTAATCTGCTAAATTGTAATTACTTTGCTACTATGGCCTATTTATTGCCTTACCTCCTCAGGCCATTTGCACACACTGTATATAGGCATACTTTTTTTCTATTGTGTTATTGACTGTAGACTTGTTTATTCCATGTGTAACTCTGTGTTGTTGTTTCTGTCGCACTGCTTTGCTTTATCTTGGCCAGGTCGCAGTTGTAAATGAGAACTTATTCTCAACTAGTTTACCGGGTTAAATAAAGGTGGGAAAAAAGAAGTAGCAGCTACAAAACACTTTCAACAAAACTGTCACTGGGCAAATGCATGAACAAATTCATTCTTCCATCACAGCCGTTAAACTCTAACTGTTTTAAAGTCATCATTGGCCTCATGATGAAATCCCTGAGAATTCTCCTTCCTGTCCGGCAACTGAGTTAGGAAGGATGCCTGCATCTTTGTAGTAACTGAGGGTATTGATACACTATATGATATTCAATAACTTCTTTTTTTTACCCATCTACCAATAGGTGTCCTTTTTTGCAAGGCATTGGAAAACCTACTAGGTCTTTGTGGTTGAATCTATGTTTGAAATTCACTGCTCGACTGAGGGGACCTGACAGATAATTGTATGTGTTGGGTACAGAGATGAGGTAGTTCTTAAAAATAATTTGAAACACCATTATTGCACACAGTGAGTCCATGCAAATTATTATGTGACTTGTTAAGCATATTGTTTATCATTAACTTATTTAGGTTTGCCACAACACAAGGGTTGAATACTTATTGACTCAAGACATTTTAAGATTTTCATTTTTAATTAATTTGTAAAAAGTTCTCAAAACATAATTCCACTTCGACATTATGGGGTATTGTGTGTAGGCCAGTGACAAAATCTCTATTTAATCCATTTTAACTTCAGGCTGTACCACCACAAAATATAGAAAAGTCAAGTGGTGTGAATACCTTCTAAAAGGCACAGTATATTCCAAACAATATATATAATAACTCCATTATTATACAATTATAAAGTGATTTCCAAAGTCCTAACTAACAACAATGTTGCTAATGTAATAATTAGTGATCGGGAAACTAAGTTTTTCCTGAATCATTGAGGCATTCCAGCCAATTGTGTCAAATGTAATTCAAAGCGTTTCTATGTATCACGACACAAGCCGAGACCCAGATGCAGATGAGTGAGCTCTGGCATTTATTATAATCCAAGGGATAGGCAGAAGGTAGGTCGGGGACAGGCAAGCGTTCATAGCCAGGGCAGAGTCCAAAATGGTACAGGCAATCAGGCTCAAGGTCAGGAGTAGGCAGAGTAGTTAGGCAGGTGGGCTCAGAGTCAGGACAGGCAAGGGTCAAAACCAGGAGGACGAGAAAAAGAGAGACTGGGAAAAACAGAGGCTGAGAGATAAATGCTGGTTGACTTGGCAAATAAGATGAACTGGCACAGACAGACAGAAAACAGAGTTATAAATACTGAGGGGATAAGTGGGGAAGATGGGCAACACCTGGAGGGGGGTGGAGACAATCACAAGTGAAACAGATGTCAAGTGAAACATATGTCACATCTGGGCAGAGGGTATGTTGACTTGCTGCTCTTCTTCTGGGAAGAGCGGAGGCTGATACCCCATGGAGCATGGAGTCCCGTGGCCGAACAGGGAAGAGTGTTCTGGGCATACTTCACCCAGACCAGTTGTCGGCTCCAGGTAGTGGGGTTGGTCGAGACGAGGCATCTTAAAACTTCTTAAGGCTAGGGGGCACTATTTTCACGTCCGGGTGAAAAGTGTGCCCAAAGTAAACTGCCTGCTACTCAGGCCACGAAGCTAGAATATGCATATTATTAGTATTATTATAGTATTATGATTATTGTTAGATTTGGATAGAAAGTTTCTAAAACTATTTGAATGATGTCTGTGAGTATAACATAACTTTGTTGGCAGGCGAAACCCCATGGACAAACCTTCCAGGAATTTGTTTTTTGAGGTCACTCTCTTTTCAATGGGAATCTAGAATTCTAAAGCAGTTGCTTGCAGTTCCTATCGCTTCCACTAGATGTCAACAGTCTTTAGAAATTGGTTGATGTTTTTCCTTTGAGAAATGAAGAAGAAGCCCTGTTCAGAACAAGGGTCAAGTGAAGTGTACTGGTGTGGTTGGGGCGCATGACCTGAAAGCTCACTCCACTTTGTTTTCCTCCGGGACTGAACACAGTTTATTCAGTCTTAAATTTGATTGATTATTTACGTTTCAAAATACCTAAAGTTAGATTAGGAAAATTGTTTGAAATGTTTGGATCAAGTTTACAGGTAACTAATTAGATAATGTGTAGTCATGTTGCGCGAGTTGGAACCGGTGTATTTTCTGAATCATACGAGACAAATAAATTGACATTTTGGGGATATAACGACAGGATTTATCGAACAAAAGGACCATTTGTGATGTTTAATGGACATATTGGAGTGCCAACAGAAGACGATCTTCAAAGTTAAGGCATGAATTATATGTTATTTCTGACTTTTGTGTTGTGCCTGGCGAGTTGAATTATGATTTTCATGTGTATGTTTGATGGGGTGCTGTGCTCGGATAATAGCATGGTTTGCTTTCGCCATAAAGCCTTTTGAAATCTGACACTGTGGCTGGATTAACAAGAAGTTCACCTTTAAACCCATGTATAACACTTGTATGATTTATGAATTATTATGAGTATTTCTGTTTTTGAATTTGGTGTGCTGCTATTTCACTGGGTGTTGTCAAATCAATCCCGTTAACGGGTTTGGCGCACGAAGGGATCACTAAGAAGTTAAGGTTGTTTCCAGGTCTTGGTTTGCTCGCTTCGACTGGCCGTTGGATTGGGTATGAAATCCGGAGGACAGGCTGGGCGATGACCCAATAAGGGTGCAGAACGCCTTCCAGAACTGAGACGAGAACTGAGGATCCCGGTTGGAGACTATGTCCACTGGGAGTCCGTGGATACTGAAGACGTGCTGCAGCATGAGCTGGGCCATCTTTTTGGCAGAGGGTAGTTTGGGGAGAGGGATGAAATGGGCAGCCTTGGAAAACCGATCCACTTACGTCAGAATGACGGTGTTTCCATCAGACGGAGGGAGCCCAATCACAAAGCCCAGGGAGATATGGGACCAGGGACGATGAGGGACAGGCAATTGCTGAAGGATGCCAGATGTGGTTTGTCCCGGAGTCTTATTCTTAGCACAAATAGTGCATGCGGCGACAAAGGCAGAGGCATCAGGAACTATTGTGGGCCACCAGAAACGTTGTCAGAGGAAGGACAGGGTTCGACAGGAACCCAGATGACAGGTAAGCCTGGAGGAATGAGCTCATTCCAGGATCCGGGAACGGACTGAATTAAGGACGCTGAATTGGGGAAGAACAACCGGTTAGCCGGGCCCCCTCCAGGGGCAGGCTGGGAACATTGTGCCTTGCGGACCAGGGTCTCAATACCCCAGCCCACAGAAATCACAAGGCTTGAGGTAGGGAGGATGGTCTTGGAGTCAGAAGATGTGGCAGCGGGACTGTATAGGCAAGAGAGGGCTTCAGGTTTAACATTCTTGGACCCTGGGCAATAGTAAACTGTGAAGTTGAGCCTGGTGAATAAAAGAGCCCACAGGGCCTGCCTGGAGTTAAGGCGCTTGGCTGTGCGGAGATATTCCAATTTCTTGTCGTCGGTCCAAACCAGAAACGGATGTTATGCTCCTTCCAGCCTGCCGTCTTGACCACCAGGAGTTCTCGGTTACCTACGACGTAGTTTCTTTCTGCAGAGTTGAGACGATTGGACAGGAAGGCACATGGATGGAGGTTTTGGTCCTGGGTGGATCGCTGGGACAAGATAGCCCCCACTCCAACGTCAGATGAATCAACCTCAACCACAAACTGAGCCCGGATGGACGAGTATGGGGCTGTAGTGAACCGATCATTCAGGTCCACCAAAGGCTCTGTCAACAGCTGGGGACCATGTGAACGGTACCTTGGGAGAGGTGAGTGCAGAAAGGGGGGGTGCCAGGGTGCTGTAGCCTCGAATGAAACAGAGGTAGAAATGGGCAAACATCAGGAAACGTTGTAGCTGCACCCTGGACATAGGTTGGGGCAAATCCACTACTGCTTTCACCTTTTATGGGTCCATCTGGACATTTCCTGCAGCGATGACATGTCCCAGAAAGGAGAGGGCAGAACGGTGGAACTCACACTTCTCCACTTTCACAAATAACTGGTTCTCCAGGAGGCACTGAAGGACTTGTTGAACATGGAGGATGTGTTATTGGGCAGAAAGGGAAATAAACAGGATGTCGTCGAGGTAGACGAACACGAAACGATTTAACATGTCCTGGAGCACATCGTTTACCAGGGCCTGGAAGACAGTGAGTCTTGGAGAGCCCAAAAGGCATGACCAGGTACTCATAATGTCCGCTGGCACTGTTGAAGGCTGTCTTCCAGTCATCCCCTTCACTTATCCAAACCAGGTGGTAGGCATTCAGAAGGTCCAGCTCGGAGAAGATGGTAGCCCACCGGGGAGGTTCAAAAGCCGAGGAGAGGAGTGGTAGGGGGTAACGATTCTTGATCATTATGTCATTTAGGCCCTGGTAGTTGATAGAGGAAAATATGGTTGAAATGACTAATTATGTATACATTCCAATCAGAAACTGACTAGTCCAAATGCTATAATGTACGGTACATGTGAGTTATCCCTCTTGCTCCCTTTCCCAATTGTATATAATGTAGTCAGGAGTTAGTAACAGTAATAGGTCTGTTCCTTAGTTCATTCAGTTGTACAAATCTCCAGGTGGTGGGAACGGGCCATCTCCAAATGGTCGGGAATGTTGATTTATGCTGACTGGCCTTGACTTCGTGCTGATAACGCGGAGGCTTGAAAGTTAGAGGGGCCCTCTGTTTGTGAAACAGAACGTTTGGAAAACGCTGACGTCATTTTCAGTTTATAACCTGTGGAAATGTGTGTAAGCATTCAGTACTCTCTGGAATTAAACGCTCTTACCTGGCTTTTAAGACTGGTCTCCATCTATTTCATGCATAATTAATGAACTTACAATTCATTAATGAATTTAGAAATGAGTGCTAATTGGTTTTAGAAAATAAAAGCATACTATCAGTAGTCAATACACAGGGTCTTGTACTTCTTTTCCACAAAGAAAAACCCTGTGTCAGCAAGGGGTGCAGAGGGACGGATGCCTCCAGCAGCCAGAGAGTCCTCAATAAACTCCTCCATGGCAGTGGTCTCCTGGCCGGATAGGGAATATAGCCAACCACAAGGTGGTGTGGTGCCTGGAAGAAGGTTAATGGCACAATCGTAGGGATGATGCGGGGGAAGATAAGTAGCCCGTGCCTTGCTGAAGCCCTCCATGGGGTCATGGTACTCTGCGAGAACGGCAGAAAATACGAGGCTTGACTTAAGCCCTGAGGAGGATGTCTCGGGGAAGGCTGCGCCACTTTGAGTCAATGGGAATGGCAGAACGGACTCCAACCCAGGATTGAACTCGTACTTCAGTTGATAATGGGGTTGTGTTTTTGGGGCCAAGAAAATCCCAAAACAACAGGAACATGGGGGGAAAAAAAATAAATGAGGAGAAGCTGTATCGCCTCACTGCGATTTCCTCAAACCCGCAGATTAACAGGCACAGTGCTGTGGGTAACTCTTCCAATGGAGCGGCCGTCCAGTGCTCTAGCGTCCATGGGAACAGAGAGGAGTTGATACCTCAGAAACTAAGGTAGTGTCCATAAAACTCTCATCCGCTCCAGAGTCAATGAGCACCAGGAGAGACTTAGACTGGTCTCCACACAGCAGTATCACAAAAAGGGAGTGCGGGTGATGGGAATTAAAGGATTCCCAGTCTGGCCTACCAGAGTACTTGTACCTACAAAATAAATAGGGCTCTTAATCTTGCAGGTAACTATATATATTGTCCCGCAGCCCCACAGAACAGACAAGAGTTGGCGCTCAGCCTGTGGGAACGTTCCCTAGGGGATAGTCCAGCTCTGCCCAGGTGCATAGGCTCAGGTGTAACCGACTCACTCGTCGCCGATGATTCTCGAGGGAACTCGGGTGGCTTCGGCTCTCCTCAGAAATGCGAACTTCGGGATCTTCCCGATTCCTTTGGAGGTGAGCAGGCAGCAGCAGACGACGAATGTTCCCGACACCCAACCTCATCTCACTCCAGCGTTCTCGTAGATGCCCATCAATCCTAATCGTGAGGGAGATGAGGGAATCGAGGTCCAATGGTAACTTCCTCGCTGCGAGATCGTCTTTTATTTCATCCTACAGCCTGTGAAGGAAAGTATCGAATAAAGCCTCCGGAATCTAGGCACTCTCGGTGGCCAATGTGCGAAACTCTACCGCGTAGTCTGCCACACTACGGAATTTCTGATGTCCCTTCAGTAGTTTTCGGGACGCATCTCTTCCAGACACCAGAGAATCGAATACCTTCCTTACCTCCGCCATGAAATCTTCCAGGGTATGGCAAACGGCGGATTGTTGCTCCCAAACAGCCGTCGCCCAGGAGAGCTCCCTTCCGCACATTAGCGGAAATAGATACGTTGTCTTTGATTGATCCGAAAGGAATGAAGATGGCTGTAGCTCAAATGGCTGGAGCACTGGGAAAGAAACAGCTGGCAGAATCCAGGATCGCCAGCATATCATTCCAGAGGAGGTAAGCGGGGTTCTCGGGGAGCCGGGTAGGCTGAACAAATCCACCATTAGTAGGGAAGTTGTAGGAGGTTTCAGATGTGGCGTGCTGCTTGTGAGCTACTTCACGGAATTGCTCCGTCAACGCCCTGATCCCCAGGTCATGGCGTTCCGTAAGAGATCGGAACCCCTCCATCAGGTTCTTAAGTAGCTCCTCCTAACCTCTCTAGGGTATGTTGCACTTCCAATGGCTTCCACTAGATGTCAACAGTCTTTAGAAATTGTTTCAGGCTTGTATTCTAAAAAATGAGGGAGTAAGACCATTGAATGTGTGGACACTGCAGCAGTGTCCCAGAGGTTTTTCATGCGCTCGACTGAGAGCGCGTCTTTCTTATTTTCCTTTTATATTGACAAATCTTTTGTCCTGTTGAAATATTATTGATTATTATGACTAAAAACAACCTGAGGATTGATTATAAACATCGTTTGACATGTTTCTACGAACTTTACTGATACTTTTGGGATTTTTCGTCTGCCTGTTGTGACTGCCTTTGAGCCTGTGGATTACTATACAAAACGTGCGAACAAAACGGAGGTTTTTGGATATAAAGATGGACTTTATCGAACAAAACAAACATTTATTGAGTAAATGGGAGTCTTGTGAGTGCAACCATATGAAGGTCATCAATTAAGTGATTAATTTTATCGCCATTTCTGACTTGTGTAACTCCCCTACTTGGCTGGTAACTGTTTGTAATGATTTGTCTGCTGGGCGCTGTTCTCAGATAATCGCATGGTATGCTTTCGCCGTAAAGCCTTTTTGAAATCTGACACGGTGGTTGGATTAACAAGAAGTTCATCTTTAAACCGATGTATAACACTTGTAAGTTTTATGAATTTTTATAATGAGTATTTCTGTCCAGGGGTGTAAATTAGTTATCACCAGCCCTTTCATAGGAGGGAGGGGTTGCTAGAACATCTTTAGGGGTGCTGTAGCTTGTTGAAGGTTTTTGTTTTAAAGTTTGAATCTGTTGAAGAAGCTTATAGTTTGTTACACCGAGAGGGAAATTTTGAGGATTGCCAGTGCCTTAAGAAACTGACGCCACCCAGGAGATCTTCTGTCATCAGCAATCTTGTAGGCTGCTGTGGTACTTTTAAGCAAGTCCATCATATGAGAACTCTTGACAACATCCCCCTGAAAGAAAAACTCTCCTTTGTCATTCCAAGTAGCGGCCCCCTTTGAATATTTGATCCTGTTCATAATGTATCTAACATTTTTCCTGTTACATGCCGGAACATGTGTCAACATGTCATGCATAACATTACCTTCAACAGGCATTTGATTTTCAACCTGTAAGATTACCGGTCCAGGCATGACAGGGCTAGGCTCTCTCTAGAAATGTCATCTTTTAAAGGGTCCGGTAGTGAAAGCGATAAATGGTTGGTCTCTCTCTCACCTCGTTTTACCAAGGCCAAATACCTTTGCAAGAGGTTTGTGTATTTTTGGACCTTATCATAGGGGTTCAATCTTTTTCTGTTCAAAATATCCTTCATGGCCATATCCAAGTAATTTTCCGCTGTTTGTCTGATATTTTCATGACCCTGTAATTGCTGTTTAAGTCTATCCAACTCTTGTACATTTTATTTGCCATCACACTCTGTGTTCAACCCCCAAGTCTGGCAGCAATGATGGTGATGAAGGGCACGGCTATACTTAGTAAAGGTAGAATAAAAACCCCAGACTGTTGTATGGTATGTCTTTTCTTTTGAAGACTGGCCCTTTTATTGGCAAAGAGTTTGATCGTGGTCTTTTGTCCAATGTTTTTATTTGGGTCAGGGTGAGTGGAATGCATCCTTTCAGAAGATTCAAAGCAATCTCACATAGTGATAATATAAGATCTGAAGAACAGTGACCCAAGATGGCCTTCCGTTCTTTAGGGGTAGCCCCAACTAGGGTTCTCAAGAGCGGTAGTTTTCTTTTTAAACGCAGAGACATATCGGTTACTTTTAGGAATGTAAACCGTCGGCCATCCCACGGAAACTATAGCGTTCGGAACCTCAGGTGTTCTGGGGTATTTTATTTTAAATCCACGATTAAACATTAAAATGGAGCTTTGGTAGCGTCCTCATAGCTTTCCATAAGGTAGGATTTCCTTCCAGGGTACATGTGCTGAGCTAGAGTGTTTATTTGTAGTTTGTCTCTAGGGTTTTTGAACAAAACCATGTCTGCTGTTCCGAGGAATCCTGGATAACGCAGGTCCTATCGCAATGTCCTCTGGCTTTGTATATTCTGCATGGTTTGTATAGCTATCGTTGCAGTCTAAAAAAAAACATTTGACATAGAATATGTTAAAATAATCAAAAAATATATAACTAATGAAAAAAAATGTATGATCGGGGTCATACCGTATCCATAGAGAGCTTGCTCTTGAATCCAATCGTTTTCAGAATCACCCTGGCCCTTCTGCGCGGTGCAATTCTGCCAAAGTATTGTGATGCGCCTTAGGTGCTAGATTATTTAGCGCTTGGGTGGAGGTTCTAGGGGGTGTGTAGCTGTGTGTTAAAAGCTGCACTTCTTGTGTTCTTTGGAGTTATGGTAAAGCCGGCCATACAGAACATCGTCTGTTTCATTAACCTCGAAGTCGTTCATAGGTAGAGTCCATAATGCATCATGTATCCTTGTTGAGGTTCTGTCCGCTGTAAACACAAGATTAGCTTTTTTTAAATAGTGCACACACTTTTTGTTTAATGCTTAATGTATAAAAGATTATTACGCATTTTATTTTTTGGACTTCCATCGAAAATAGCTTGATGGCGTAGGACTACATAAAGAAACACCAGCTCCGGCCATACAGAACGGTAGAATTATCGCCGGTTTCAGCGCCCCCAAAGTCGTTCATAGGTAGAGTCTGTATTTCCTTGGGTATTCTTTTTGGGGTTCTGTCCACTGTAAACATAAGATTAGCTTTTTAAAATAGTGTACACACTTTTTGTTTAATGTATAAAAGATTATTATGATTTTTATTTTTATGCCTTTTTATGTCGAAAATGGCTTTTGGCCGTAGGGCTGCGTAAAGAAGAACCGGCCGCTGTTTGCTCCTCTGAATGCTCATCAGAGATGGTTATAACAGTTTATGTTGGATGATCCAAATCAATTATTCCCGGTAGTTGCTGTGTAAATGTCGGGTATCCTATAGACGTTTTTAAATATTAAAATATATTTATACCAAATATATACATTTTAACTTAAAAAATACATACAATTGACATAAAAACATACCTGAAAATTCGATGTCCTCCACTTTTAGAATATCTGTAAAAACCATATAGAACAAAGGTTTAATATTTTAGGAAAGCTTGTTAGAGAGAGAGAGTTCCAAACAGTGCAGTAATTTCTAACAGGTAATATCAAACGTTTCCCAAAGTATACAAATGTGTATAGGCTTGCAGAAAGGCTTCTCTTCATGTGTAAATACTTTTCAGATGAGCAGCTGTGTCCTACTGGAGTCATAGTATGGAATGAACTTACAGACCGGGGGATACCCCCTGTTTATTTTTAAATTATTTTATTTGGAGACAACCTGTGTGCAAATGACCGGTAGCGTTGATATTGTTAAGAAAAAAACATTGTTTTTAAACCTTAGGGGACGTCTAGGCCTATTCTATGGTTGTTGTAGGGTTTGACTGTTGGTCTCTAACATCCTCGGGAAATAACCCCATGCTGTTTTTGGAGACACCCTATGTGTAAAGGACCCCCTAATTTTGAATTGTTTCATACAGAATTGCAGAGACACACATACCCCCCCACACACACACACATCTTTCCCAGAAAGCCTTTCTCTGAGACAGACAGATATCGAGAGAGAGCCTGATATTTCAACCTCTTAAGGTAAATGAGATGCTCGGGAAAAACATTTTTGGGAAACCCTATGTGCAAATGCCCTGCTATTGTTGAATTTAAAAAAACACCTACAGAGACACACACACACACACACAGAAAACCCCATTGTTTTGAAACACACACACACACGGCCGCACACGTCTTTCCCAAAGCCTTTCTCTGAGACACACACACACAGAGAAAAACAGAGGCCTTTCGTTAAAGGTGAGTTAGAATTAAATAAAGGGTTTTAAATGGTAAATCTTCAGTACAGACCTTTAAAACATGTTATAATTAGTTAAATAATTTTACTATTCCTTTCTTACAGAAAAAGGGGAGGCTTTATGGTCAGCCAACACAACCATCCGTTTCTAAATCACCGTTTTCAGGATCTGCCTGGTTAAGATAGTTCTCTTCCCCGCAAGATATCCAGCTCCAGCCAGGTTTCGTATGTTTTCTTTCCCTGGACAGACCCAGAGCCTTTAGGCCCTGGGTCTGTCTTAAGGATAGAAGCGCCCAGCGGCGTAATTGTTCACGATGTTGGAAAAGATTTTCCAGCTGTTTCATCATGTCGTGTGCCGTCTACTGTATTCTCTCTAACATTGACTGTGTTTAAGATGCGAATACTTATTGAGAAACATAAATGCCTTGTGTTTAAGTTTTAAACGCTGACGTTTATGTTATAAAGATGTCACGTTTCATAGTTTTACAGTGTAAGCAAGCAGTTGCTTATAAACAGATTTGTTAATAGTCATACTATCTGTAGAGCATATACAGATGGGACTATCCGGACTATCCAAAGTAAAAGTGTGACCTTAAATGCTAATATATTCAATCATATATGGAAAAAATAAACCATTTCTTTACTAAGTACTGTGCCATTATGATACTGAAAATATGTTCTAAATTGTTGTTGATTCTGTGACCTGTTCATCCTTCATGCTTGGATACCTTTTTCACATAATGTAGGCCTATTCTTTCTAATACTGTAGATATTCATAAATTAATACACATTAGCTCATCACTTCGTTAGACGTTTTGTTTGAATTTCATCCTTAAAGAGTATAAGCCACATTAAATCCGCCCTCTTTGAGTTAAGTCACATCTTCTCCCTGCAGAACCAAATAAATATATCCCCTCATGTAGTAAGAAGAAAAAAAGACAGTATATGTCCCAAATGGCCCCCTATTCCCTACATAGTGTATTAGTTTTGACGATGGCCTACAGTATAGGGCTTTGGTCAAAAGTATTACACTATGTATAGAATAGGGTGCCGTTTGGGATGCAGATATATTCAAAAAGACATTCAGCAAACGGATTCTGTAATCATCTAAGGATTTGTCCACAATACCAATCTAGGCAATTCTGACTGCCTATTATCACAGCAATTAATTCAGTGTAGTGTGACAGTGAAAAATACCAGATAACGTGTTCATGGGGTTTCAAAGTCACCTTCATTCATATCCCACAATGCTTTGAGGCAGCACACACTAAGATTATGATTAGGTTGTTAACATTGGAAAGTGTTCTTTAGATATTGCCAATTGTGGTCAGAAATCTCACAAACACAAATGCTACAAATGGATAGTTTTGTTCCTGAAAAAGCTTGAACAAGACAGACACTTTAGGCCCCCACAGTGTTAAAATTAAGTGCTTTGTAATACCAAAAATAATGGCAACTGAGCTGCCACCAACTTGAAGGAGACGAAACCTCAACTTTCCTGGAGTATTGAAACATATCATCCTGAAATGTTTTGAACCAGTAAATGGTGTGTTTTAACATCACTTAATCAAGTGTTGTGCAACTCTTTGCACAACCAGAAAAGGTTGAAAACACTATTATAGTGTTTCAAATTCTGTCTAGTGCAGAAGTAAATCATTTTTTCTGGAATAAATTTCATTGATTTATGTGTCTGATCATTCGTCAGTTACAACCATTTTGGCACAGTGCTCAATCCATCAGCAGAACCTGCAGGTTTTATCAAATCAAATTGTATTGGTCACATACACATGGTTATCAGATGTTAATGCGAGTGTAGCGAAATGCTTGTATCTCTGACCATTCAGTAATATCTAACAACTAATCTAACAATTTCACAACACCAAAGGAATGAATAAGAATATGTACATATAAATATATGGATGAGCGATGGCCGAACGGCATAGGCAAGATGTAGTAGATAGATTAGAGTACAGTATATACACATATGAGATGAGTAATGTGGGGTATGTAAACATTATATAAAGTGGCATTGTTTAAAGTGACTAGTGATACATTTATTACATCCAATTTTTTATTATTAAAAGTGGCAAGAGATTTGAGTCAGTACGTTGGCAGCAGCCACTCAATGTTAGTGATGGCTGACAGTCTGATGGCCTTCAGATAGAAGTTGTTTTTCAGTCTCTCAGTCCCAGCTTTGATGCACCTGTACTGATCTCGCCTTCTGGATGGTAGCTGGGTGAAGAAGCAGTGGCTCGGGTGGTTATTGTCCTTGATAATCTTTTTGGCCTTCCTGTGACATCGGGTGGTGTAGGTGTCCTGGAGGGTAGGTAGTTTGCCCCCAGTGATGCGTTGTGCAGCCGCACTACCCTTTGGAGAGCCTTATGGTTGTGGGTGGAGCAGTTGCCGTACCAGGTGGTGATACAGCTCGACAGGATGCTCTCGATTGTGCATCTGTAAAAGTTTGTGAGTGTTTTTGGTGACAAGCCAAATTTCTTCAGCGTCCTGAGGTTGAAGAGGCACTGTTGCGCCTTCCTCACCACACTGTCTGTGTGGGTGGACCATTTCAGTTTGTCCGTGATGTCTACGCCAAGGAACTTAAAACTTTCCACCTTCTTCACTACTGTCCCGTCAACGTGGATAGGGGGGTGCTCCCTCTGCTGTTTCCTGAAGTCCACAATCATCTACTTTGTTATGTTGACGTTGAGTGTGAGGTTATTTTCCTGACACCACACTCCGAGGGCCCTGACCTCCTCCCTGTAGGCCGTCCCGTCATGGGTGAACAGGGAGTACAGGAGAGGGCTGAGAACGCACCCTTGTGGGGCCCCACTGTTGAGGATCAGCAGGGTGGAGATGTTGTTTCCTACCCTCACCACCTGGGGACGTCCGTCAGAAAGTCCAGGACCCAGTTGCACAGGGCGGGGTCGAGACCCAGGGTCTCGAGCTTAATGACGAGTTTGGAGGGTACTATGGTGTTAAATGCTGAGCTGTAGTCGATGAACAGCATTCTTATTCCTCTTGTCCAGATGGGTTAGGGCAGTATGATTGCGAATGCGGCGTCTGTGGACATATTGGGGCGGTAAGCAAATTGGAATGGGTCTAGGGTGTCAGGTAGGGTGGAGGTGATATGATCCTTGACTAGTCTCTCAAAGCACTTCATGATGACGGAAGTGAGTGCTACGGGGCGATAGTCGTTTAGCTCAGTTACCTTAGCTTTCTTGGGAACAGGAACAATGGTGGCCCTCTTGAAGCATGTGTGAACAGCAGACTGGGATAGGGATTGATTGAATATGTCCGTAAACACACCAGCCGGCTGGTCTGCGCATGCTCTGAAGACACGGCTAGGGATGCCGTCTGGGCTGGCAGCCTTGCGAGGGTTAACACATTTAAATGTTTTACTTTTGCTGCAGTGAAGGAGAGCCCGCAGGTTCTGGTAGCGGGCCATGTCGGTGACACTGTATTGTCCTCAAAGCGAACAAAGTTGTTTAGTTTGTCTGGGAGCAAGACATTGGGATCCGCGACGGGGCTGCTTTTCTTTTTGTTGTCCATGATTTACTGTAGACCCTGCCACATACCTCTCGTGTCTGAGCTGTTGAATTGCGACTCTACTTTGTCTCTAAACTGACACTTAGCTTGTTTGATTGCCTTGCGGAGGGAATAGTGTCGCCTCCCGCCATACTCTCCGGAAAGGGCGAGACGCATCCCACTGGAACTGGGTACAGGAGGGATGGGTAGTGAGGACCCTTGTTATGCTGGAGGAGGTACTGCAGGACCTCCCTGTCTCTCCCAGCGATCCATCGTCTGACAGACGCAGTCCATGGTGGTGACGAGATAGTGAATTAACGTTGTGTGCTCCTGGACTCCATAATGGGTGTGGTATTCTGTCAGGGTTGCGTAAATGGCTGTAAGGGAGTCAGGTGCAGGAGAGCAGATATTGGGTAGCCAACAGAGACTTTTATTTAGGCGAACCAAAAGCACACGGCAAAGTGAACATGAAATAACAATACGGGTTGACATAACCCAGCGCAACAGACTAACGTGCAAATAACATGAAACAGAATAAACAATACCACACAAAGACATGGGGGAAACAGAGGGTTAAATACACAACACATAATGAGGGAAATGAGAACCAGGTGTGTAGGAAAACAAAAAAATGGATCGGCGATGGCTAGAAGAATGGCGACGTCGACCGCCGAGCACCGCCCGAACAAGGAGAGGCATCGACTTCGGTAGAAGTCGTGACACACTGGCCTTATTTCTTAAATATAGCCTTGTTCCTTCCATCCACACACAGCAGGGTCCATACTTGTGTATATAGCCTTGTTTCCACATACATTACATACAGTACAGTATGGATGTCTTTCTAATGTGAGAGGATCATTAAAATGTATTTACCTGGAACCAAGCCGAATTTATCTACCTGGAACCAAGCGGAATGTCATTGAGCCCCCATAGTGCAATGCTCTTTACAGTACTGTACAAACTGACAACCTTATGCATGACCAGCCTCATCACCTCATCACCATGGTGCTGGCTCATTGTGATGCAGTGTTTTCTAATGAAGAACTGACCCTTGTTAGTTTCAAGGGCTTTTCATCAGTGTGAGAGAAAATATTCTAACAAAAGGCCCTGTCTGAGTAATGAAAGGTCAGTGTGGCTATGTACCAAATAGCACCCTATTTCCTATATAGTGTACTACTTTTGATGAGACCCCTATGGGCCCATGTCAAAAGTAACAGACTTGTAGGTAATAGTGTGCTATTTGGGGGCACAGCCTGTGTCTGGCTCTTACAGTCCAGATTGTCTTTACAGACTCTGAAGCATCCCTATGGCATCCTTGGACTACACAGGGTGCATTGTGGGAGCCTGTGGTCCTGGTCTCATCGACATGCCTGAACCCCACTAACAGAAGATGGAGCGCCTGCCTATGTGACATTTAGAATGCATCCCAAATGGCAACCTATTCCCTATATAATGAATCACTTTTGACCAGAGACCTACAGTATGGGCCCTGATCAAAATAAGTGCACTGTATAGGGAGCCATTTGAGACATTGCCTTTCACATTTACTTTCATGTCAATACACTCTTAGAAAAAAGGGTTCTTTGCCTGTCCCCATAGGAGAACTCTTTTGCCTTCCATGTCAAACACACTGCAGAAAAAGGGTCTTCCAGTTCTACCTAGAACTAAAATTGATGGTTTTTATAGGGTTCTCCTATGGGGACATCCAAATAACAATTTTACGTTATAGATGTCACCTTCTTGACTAAGAGTTTAGTGTGGCGTCTGTGTGGCGGTGTCTACCGGGTGGGTCTGTGATGCGTCATCACTGTATAACATTTCCTGTAATTTTTACAGTAACATTTTGGCCACACAGTATCCAGTAAGTCCCTGCAAATATATAGATCATTGTATTTGGAATCCTAAAATACAGTATGGTACAGAATTCTCACAACGGGTGCAACATATATAGCTTCTTACAAGGTACGCCTCAAAATATGTTAATGAGCCAGAGATTCTTCCCCGCCCACAACATTTTCCCACAATGCACCATCATTCAAAGAATGCTGCTGTAAATATACAGCAAAACAGGTAATGCAGTAATTTAGTGTACAAAATTATTGTAACATTTTATGACAGGGCAGTGGAATGCTATTGAGCCCCCATAATGCATTGCTCTTTACAGTACTGTACTCTTATATAGAGGGCTAACTTCACATTTGTTTGCAGTAAATTGACAGTAATTGGTGCACTATTACCTACATAGTGTACTACTTTTGCCAGACCCAGAGTGCAGTATATAGGGAATGGGGTACCATTTGGGATCAAGATCATTGTATTTTTGAGATGTTTTCAGTGTAGTAGCCTACATGTTTCAGGGACCTCTCTAATCATTGTGTGCTTCACTCAATGGAACAAAGCTGCATATGAGTGTGATGGGAACGGATCAAAAACTAAAGCAGACCGCAGGACAGGCTCAGCCCTCTTCACCATCTTTTAAATGGGAAGTTAAATGGGTGTCCTGACTCTCTGTGGTCACTAAAGATCCCATGGTACTCGTCGTATGAGTAGGGGTGTTAACCCCGGTGTCCAGGCTAAATTCCCAATCTGGCCCTCATACCATCATGGCCCCAGCTTCCAATTGATTCATTCATCCCCCCTCCTCTCCCCTACACCAATTCTCCAGGTCGTTGCTGTAAATGAGAATGTATTCTCAGTCAATTTACCTGTTAAAATAAGGGTTAAATAAATAAAAACCTACGTTCCCTCCCTCCCTGATTCATAGCAGCTCTTTCCCGCTCTCCTACCCTCCCCCCGTCTGTTTGTCCATCTGTCTCTCTCTCTCAATTTTTTCAATTCGATTTAAGGGCTTTATTGGCATGGTAAACAAATGTTTACATTGCCAAAGCAACTGCAATAGATAGTAAACAAAAGTGAAATAAACAAAAAAAATGAACAGTAAAAATTAAACTCACAAGACAATTCAAATGTCATATGTGCAAATAGTTCAAGTACAAAAGGGAAAATAAATAGACATAAATATAGTTTGTATTTACAATGGTGTTTGTTCTTCACTGGTTGCCCTTTTCTTGTGGCAACAGGTCACAACTCTTGCTGCTGGTATGGCACACTGGTATTTCACCCAATAAATATGATAGTTTATTAAATTGGGTTTGTTTTCAAATTCTTTGTGGGTCTGTGTAATCTGAGGGAAATTGGTGTCTTTAATATGGTCATAAATTTGGCAGGAGGTTAGGAAGTGCAGCTCAGTTTCCACCTCATTTTGTGAGCAGTGTCACATAGCCTGTCTTCTCTTGAGAGCCAGGTCTGCCTACGGCGACCTTTATCAATAGCAAGGCTATGCTCACTGAGTCTGTACATAGTCAAATCTTTCCTTAAGGTTGGGTCAGTCACAAGTGGTTAGGTATTCTACCATGGTGTACTCTCTGTTTAGTGCCAAATAGCATTCTAGTTTGCGCTGTTTTTGTTGTTGATTCTTTCCAATGTGTCAAGTAATTATATTTCCTCATGATTTGGTTCCCTCTCTCACCTAGTCCCAGTGAGAGGCAGGAAAGGAAGCCATCACTAATTAACTTCGAAGATCATGCAGCCATCTGTGTGCTGAGACAGTGATCGACTCGGGGCCTCCAGTCCCCTTCTCTCGCACGCACGCATGCACGCACGCAGTAACGCTTAAGGTTCTTATTTATGGATTTATTCTCAATTTCTTTGCCTTTCGAGTTAATTGTAGAGTCGCCATTCAAGAGAAATGCTTTTGGCATGCATACACTTTCAGTCCTATGAACTTTACGAAGAGACATAAGTGAATATGTTATTACAAAACGTTTATTATATACAATATGTATTTCATAAAGCCTTATTTTGAAGGCTTACAGGAAAAAAATACTGGGGTGTTTGGACTGCTGGATTGCAGGCATTTTTTTTAAAGAGCAAGGTTGATTTGTTGATTCTGGGTTATTGAGATATGACCCAGCGGGTCAGATCAGAATACCAAAGACTTGGCTTAGTATGGGTGTGGCTTTCAGGAAGTTATTTTTGGCCACCCATGAGAGTAAATGTAATTCCGGTTCATCTGTTCTGTTGAATTGTTATAATACGTTACAGTCCATCACTGACACTTTGTAGTTTTAATTAAGGTAACAGAAGTGTTTGACATCCTTAAAAGCCTTTTCAAATGACAATGGTATATCCTCAAAAGGTTAGTAACCACTCCACTGCAATATCTAAGTAATGTTTTAATATCAAATATGTAAAGTGCAATAATATTACATATTTAAATTTTAATTGATCAACAGAAATGATATTTAATCTCACGGGTGGCCAAAACATTTCTAAAGGTCAAGCCCCTAATAAGCCACACCACCCGAAAATGATATCCAGCCATCTCGACTTTTAATCACCCACAACCTGCATTCAGAACGATTGCCAGGGTTGGGAATAGTGAAATATGAGACGATCTAAAGCTCTCTCAAATGTTGTTTTTTGCCATCATTGTACGCCTGTCACACATACACTATATGATACATTTATTAAATACACTGCTCAAAAAAATAAAGGGAACACTTAAACAACACAATGTAACTCCAAGTCAATCACACTTCTGTGAAATCAAACTGTCCACTTCGGAAGCAACACTGATTGACAATAAATTTCACATGCTGTTGTGCAAATGGAATAGACAACAGGTGGAAATTATAGGCATTTAGCAAGACACCCCCAATAAAGGAGTGGTTCTGCAGGTGGGGACCACAGACTACTTCAGTTCCTATGCTTCCTGGCTGATGTTTTGGTCACTTTTGAATGCTGGCGGTGCTTTCACTCTAGTGGTAGCATGAGACGGAATCTACAACCCACACAAGTGGCTCAGGTAGTGCAGCTCATCCAGGATGGCACATCAATGCGAGATGTGGCAAGAAGGTTTGCTGTGTCTGTCAGCGTAGTGTCCAGAGCATGAAGGCGCTACAAGGAGACAGGCCAGTACATCAGGAGATGTGGAGGAGAACGTAGGAGGGCAACAACCCAGCAGCAGGACCGCTACATCCGCCTTTATGCAAGGAGGAGCAGGAGGAGCACTGCCAGAGCCCTGCAAAATGACCTCCAGCAGGCCACAAATGTGCTCAAACGGTCAGAAACAGACTCCACGAGGGTGGTATGAGGGCCCGACGTCCACAGATGGGGGTTGTGCTTACAGCCCAACACCGTGCAGGATGTTTGGCATTTGCCAGAGAACACCAAGATTGGCAAATTCGCCACTGGTGCCCTGTGCTCTTCACAGATGAAAGCAGGTTCACACTGAGCACATGTGACAGACGTGACAGTCTGGAGACGCTGTGGAGAACATTCTGCTGCCTGCAACATCCTCCAGCATGACCGGTTTGGCGGTGGGTCAGTCATGGTGTGGGGTGGCATTTCTTTGGGGGGCCGCACAGCCCTCCATGTGCTCGCCAGAGGTAGCCTGACTGCCATTAGGTACAGAGATGAGATCCTCAGACCCCTTGTGAGACCATATGCTGGTGTGGTTGGCCCTGGGTTCCTCCTAATGCAAGACAATGCTAGACCTCCTCGCTCCATCCACCAATGCCACGTTGCACCACAGACTGTCCAGGACTTGGCGGATGCTTTAGTCCAGGTCTGGGAGGAGATCCCTCAGGAGACCATCCGCCACCTCATCAGGAGCATGCCCAGGCGTTGTAGGGAGGTCATACAGGCACATGGAGGCCACACACACTACTGAGCCTCATTTTGACTTGTTTCAAAGTTGGATCAGCCTGTAGTGTGGTTTTCCACTTTAATTTTGAGTGACTCCAAATCCAGACCTCCATGGGTTGATAAATTTGATTTCCATTGATAATTTTTGTGTGATTGTGTTGTCAGCACATTCAACTATGTAAAAGGAAAAAGTATTTAATAAGAATATTTCATTCATTCAGATCTAGGATGTGTTATTTTAGTATTCCCTTTATTTTTTTCAGCAGTGTATAAGAATGAGTGTGAGTTGTTGTCAAAACCCAGCTTGTGGGAAGTGACAAAGAGCTCTTATAGGACCAGGGCACAAATAATAATATGAACAAAAATCAATAATTTTGCTCTTTATTTAAACATCTTACATATAAAACATTTGTTCATTGGAAATTGTGAATCACTCACCACAGGTTAACGAGAAGGGTGTGCTTGAAAGGATGCACATAACTCTGCAATATTGGGTTGTATTGGAGAGAGTCTCAGTCTTGAATAATATTCCACACACAGTCTGTGCCTGTATTTCGTTTTCATGCTAGTGAGGGCCGAGAATCCACTTTTCATACAGTAGGGAGAACAAGTATTTGATACACTGTCGATTTTGCAGGTTTTCCTACTTACAAAGCATGTAGAGGTCTTTAATTTGTATCATAGGTACACTTCAACTCAGAGACGGAATCTAAAACAAAAATCCAAAAAATCACATTGTATGATTTTTAAGTAATTAATTGACATTTTATTGCATGACATACAGTAACTATTTGATACATCAGAAAAGCAGAACTTAATATTTGGTACAGAAACCTTTGTTTGCAATTACAGAGATCATATGTTTCCTGTAGTTCTTGACCAGGTTTGCACACACTGCAGCAGGGATTTTGGCCCACTCCTCCATACAGACCTTCTCCAGATCCTACAGGTTTCATGGCTATCGGTGGGCAATACGGACTTTCAGCTCCCTCCAAAGATTTTCTATTGGGTTCAGGTCTGGAGACTGGCAAGGCCACTCCAGGACCTTGAGATGCTTCTTACGGAGCCACTCCTTAGTTGCCCTGGCTGTGTGTTTCGGGTCGTTGTCATGCTGGAAGACCCAGCCACGGCCCATCTTCAATGCTCTTACTGAGGGAAGGAGGTTGTTGGCCAAGATCTCGCGATACATGGCCCCATCCATCCTCCCCTCAATACGGTGCAGTCGTCCTGTCCTCTTTGCAGAAAAGCATCCCCAAAGAAGGATGTTTCCACCTCCATGCTTCACGGTTGGGATGTTGTTCTTGGGGTTGTACTCATCCTTCTTCCTCCAAACAGGGCAAGTGGAGCTTAGACCAAAAAGCTCTATTTTTGTCTCATCAGACCACATGACCTTCTCCAATTCCTCCTCTGGATCATCCAGATGGTCATTGGCAAACTTCAGACGGGCCTGGACATGCGCTGGCTTGAGCAGGGGGACCTTGCGTGCGCTGCAGGAATTTAATCCATGACGGCGTAGTGCGTTACTAATGGTTTTCTTTGAGACTGTGGTCCCAGCTCTCTTCAGGTCATTGACCAGGTCCTGCCGTGTAGTTCTGGGCTGATCCCTCACCTTCCTCATGATCATTGATGCCCCACGAGGTGAGATCTTGCAATGAGCCCCAGACCGAGGGTGATTGACCGTCATCTTGAACTTCTTCCATTTTCTAATAATTGCGCCAACTGTTGTTGCCTTCTCACCAAGCTGCTTGCCCATTGTCCTGTAGCCCATCCCAGCCTTGTGCAGGTCTACCATTTTATCCCTGATGTCCTTACACAGCTCTCTGTTCTTGGCCATTGTGGGGAGGTTAGAGTCTGTTTGATTGAGTGTGTGGACAGGTGTCTTTTATACATGTAACGAGTTCAAACAGGTGCAGTTAATACAGGTAATGAGTGGAGAACAGGAGGGCTTCTTAATGAAAAACTAACAGGTCTGTGAGAGCCGGAATTCTTACTGGTTGGTAGGTGATCAAATACTTATGTCATGCAATAAAATGCTAATTAATTACTTAAAAATCATACAATGTGATTTTCTGGATTTGTTTTAGATTCCGTCTCTCACAGTTGAAGTGTACCTATAATAAAAATTACAGACTACATGCTTTGTAAGTGGACTCGAGGCAAGGCATGAAAGGGATAACAAATAGAGTTGTTTGTGTCATCTGTTTCAGGAAAGTACCTGCGTAATTGCGCACCCAACTCACTCAGGTGCTTCATTATATCACATTTGACATTGTCCATAAGCTTGAGTTCATTTGCATACAAAAAATAATGATGAAAGACCTGTGTATTGTCCTTGTTAATGCAGACAGAGACGAGCTCCAACTTCTTAATCATAGCCTCAATTTTGTCCCGCACATTGAATATAGTTGCAGAGAGTCACAGTAATCCTAGATTCAGATCATTCAGGTGAAAAAAAAACATCACCCAGATAGGCCAGTCGTGTGAGAAACTTGTCATCATGCAAGGGGTCAGACAAGTGAAAATTATGGTCAGTAAAGAAAACCTTAAGCTCGTCTCTCAATTTAAAAAAAATGTGTCAATACTTTGCCACTTGATAACCAACACACTTCCATATGGTCGCTGCCCATATCTTAGCATAGTGCGGAAAATACACGAGAGTTCAGGGGCCTTGCTTTAACAAAATTAGCAATTTTCACTGTAGTGTCAAAAACAAGCAGTCAGGCATTCTTGGCAGCACACTTGGCAGCAAGAGCCTCTTGGTGGATGCTGCAGTGTACCCAAGTGACGTCGGGAGCAACTGCTTGCACGCGCTTTACCACTCAACTATGTCTCCCTGTCATGGCTTTTGCACCATCAGTACAGATACCAACACATCTTGACCACCAAAGTCCACCACATCTGTTGACTCATCCAGCTGTAATGCATAGAATTCACTGGCTTGTATGCGAAGCAGTAATTGGTTAAAAACATCTCCTGACATGTCACTGAGGCATCGTGAAACAGTGTTGTTTGATGAAGGTATTGTCGGTATAGTTTTTTGGGCCTTTTCCCTCAGCATTGTCCCAGCCATATCCACGGCAGCAAGTAGAATTAAGTCCTCCACAATAGTATGGCGCTTGCCTGTCAAAGCCACTCGGTAGCTCACCATATAAGACACTTCTAGCCCCTTCCTATTAAATGGTACCTGTTGATTTTATACATGTTTTACGACTCAAAAGTCGTCTTAATTCTCACTCTAAAAACTCCTGTGGCTAAAACTCCTGTGGCTAAATGTCTGCGCAAGAGTGACCGTTTCATTGAGTTGTGAGATAGTACTTTGCACATATAACATACTGATAAAAGGCACTACTCCCAATATAAGTGAACTCCAAATCAATGTAGTTCTCATCATATTTGCGCCTCTTCGATGGTCTAACGTCCCTGTCTGTTGTTCGGTGCTTTCCCGGGTAAGGGGGAAGTAGCTCTTCGGCTGCATCAGATTCACAACTGTCAGTGTCCATGCTAGCTGGGCTAACAACAAAATGTAGAATTACTGATGCTAGCATTGGATGTGCTCGAGGAAGCAGAACAACTTGTGTCGTTGACAGGTGCAGGTGTAGTACTGCTGGTAGTCTCTAAGGATGCAGGCCTTACTTTTTTTTAAACCATTTATCAATTTTCGAGCAAACAGAATGAGCAGCAGCTATGTTTGGCTACATATGGGCCGTTAGTGGAATTCCCACGAGAGCGTAACGGTTAATATGATTGGATGTTAATTATTTGACGAGGCTACCTGTATTTGACATTGTGTTGCTATTTTGCTGAACGCTAGATGGTTTAATTTTATTTTTGGCAGTGAAATGAAAAAAACTCACCCAAATGTGTTGGAAAATATAAATGGACTGTTTGAAAAATTAATTTTTTACGTAAATCACATTTTTATTTGGCATACCCCCGACGGCATCCCAGTTTGGGAAGAGGAGGACTAGGAGTCTGTACTTTCTCCGCTCATCCCTTGTACACAATTCAACCAATTATGATCACTAATTAGTAAAGAACACCTCTCACCTGGGTGTCCAGGGCTTAATTGAAAGGAAGCCCCCAAAACACACAGACATTAAGCACTCCATTGAATAAGTTTGACACCCCTGACCTAAATCCTTTAAAATGGAACAACCAATTCAGTAACGGGTGCAATAAATCCAAGTAACATATTGGATTAGTTTCGAAAAATGTAAGTCATTTAAACAGTATTTGAGAAGCAAAACATTAATTAACCAATCAATGTACAGTACATACAAAAACATAGCTATTGAAACAAACAATTCATACCATCAGCCTGCAATAGAGCATGCTGGGAAATATGATGGGCGTTGTTTCGGTTCAACTGGTTATTAACACCAACACTTATAGAGTTAATTGTTATAGAGTGTAGGCCCTCAAAATAAGGCCTTATGAAACACATAATGTATAGTGTTAAGAAATTAATTTTAATGATGAAATCATTCAATCAGGAACTCACTTGGCCAAGTCCATAGGATTGAAATTGGATTAATGCAACAGCCATGTCTCGGTCACTAACAAATACAGTCATGGGTGGTAACTACAATTCACACGAAAGGCAATCCACTCTGGGAAATAAGGCATTACACCAAGCAATGTGTTAATTTAACACTGTTCTAGTGTCTATAGGCGTCCATACTTTAAGATGTCAATTTAACACTCACAGTATTGATTTAACCCTGGAGAATTTGCTGTGTGACAATGAAGGCAAGACTGAATGCGAGGGATCAGACTTAAGAAGAATCGTCCACAGTATTGTATAGCAGTTACAAGGTGATCCCCAATGAAATATGGCTCATGTGCAATCAATCCCTAACCAGTAGATTTGCTAGCGTAGCCATAGCCACCGTAGCAGCCTCAGCTCCCTCCTTCCCTCTCTCTGCAGGTCATTTCCATTTAGATAGGCAGGCAGATGCGATGGCAACTTTGTGTGTATCCCAAATGTCACCCTATATAGTGCACTACTTTTGATCAGGGCCTGTAGGGAATAGGGTGCCATTTGGGATGCACATTCTCTCTACAGAATCTATGGATAAGTGGATAAGCTCCACATGGCTTCTTCTACAGAGGCCTCATGGAGGACTGTGTTGATTAGCCTGCTTTGGCTCATCAGACAGGAAACCTGACGGAAAAACTGTCTTCCACGAATACCTACAGTTGAAGGTGGACATACACTGAGGTTGGAGTCATTACAACTCGTTTTCCAACCACTCCACAAAATTCTTGTTAACAAACTATAGTTTTGGCAAGTCTGTTTGGACATCTACTTTGTGCATGACACACAAGTAATTTTTCCAACAACTGTTTACAGACAGATTATTTCACTTATAATTCACTGTATCACAATTCCAATGGGTCAGAAGTTTACATACACTAAGTTGACTGTGCCTTTAAACAGCTTGGAAAATTCCAGAAAATGATGTCATGGCTTTAGACGCTACACATCATTTGAGTCAATTGGAGGTGTACCTGTGGATGTATTTTAAGGTCTACCTTCAAACTCAGTGCCTTTTTTCTTGACATCATGGGAAAATCAAAAGAAATCAGCCCAGACCTCAGAAAATAAATTGTAGACCTCCACAAGTCTGGTTCATTCTTGGGAGCAATTTCCAAACTCCTGAAGGTACCACGTTCATCTGTACAAAGAATAGTACACAAGTATAAACACCATGGGACCACGCAGCCATCATACCGCTCAGGAAGTTGTTCTGTCTCCTAGAGATGAACGTACTTGCAAATCAATCCCAGAACAGCAGCAAAGGACCTTGTGAAGATGCTGGAGGAAACAGGTACAAAAGTATTTATATCCACAGTAAAACAAGTCCTATATCGACATAACCTGAAAGGCCGCTCAGCAAGTAGGAAGCCACTGCTCCAAAACCACCATAAAAAAGCCAGACTACGGTTTGCAACTGCACATGGGAACAAAGTTTGTACTTTTTGGAGAAATGTCCTCTGGTCTGATGAAACAAAAATAGATCTGTTTGGCCATAATGACCATAGTTATGTTTGGAGGAAAAAGGCGGAGGCTTGCAAACCGAAGAACACCATCCCAACCGTGAAGCACGGGGGTGGCAGCATCATGTTGTGGGGGTGGTTCGCTGCAGGAGAGACTGGTGCACTTCACAAAATAGATGGCTTCATGATGATGGAAAATTATGTGGATATATTGAAGCAACATCTCAAGGCATCAGTCAGGCAGGAAGTTAAAGCACGGGTCGCAAACCGGTCTTCCGAATGGACAATGACCCCAAGCATACTTCCAAAGTTGTGGCAAAATGGCTTAAGTACAACAAAGTCAAGGTATTGGAGTGGCCATCACAAAGCCCTGACCTTAATCCTATAGAAAATGTGTGGGCAGCGCTGAAAAAGCGTGTGCGAGCAAGAAGGCCTACAAACCTGACTCACTTATACCAGCTCTGTCAGGAGGAATGGGCCAAAATTCACCTAACTTCTTGTGGGAAGCTTGTGGAAGGCTAACCGAAACGTTTGACCCAAATTAAACAATTTAAAAGGCAATGCTACCAAATACTAATAGAGTGTACGTAAACGTCTGACCCACTGGGAATGTGATGAAAGAAATAAAAGCTTAAATGAATCACTCTACTATTATTCTGACATTTCACATTCTTAAAATAAAGTGGTGATCCTAACTGACCTAAAACAGGGAATTTGTACTCGGATTAAATGTAAGGAATTGTGAAAAACTGAGTTTAAATGTAGTTGGCTAAAGTGTATGTAAACTTCCGACTTCAACTGTATATTAATCGGCCCATATAGATCCCCACAGTAGAGGTGTCATTATACCCATAAAACCTAGCAGTCAAAGAGGGAAATTGTTCCAATTATTTTCCCTTTGGGGATTTTAGAAACAATAAGGGCTGTGTTTCATGTAGGCTTACCTTGGCGGGATGTTTTGATAACCATGTAAATCTCTCTCGGACAAGGTGACTTTAAAATATATTCGGCTCTATTTACTGTCATATTTGAAAATGCTAATTAGCATCAAAGAAGACATCATGCAAAACTACAAATTCCTGCACGTCATCTCTAGCTGACACATTTACTAACCGGATGTGTCAATTTGAAACGTGAACATGACAGTTCACAGAATTGTCCATTTAAAGATGTTTGCCTATGTATTTATTACTACATTTAGCTAACATTAGATAGTTAATCCAGACATTCTTAACTTTGCCTGGATTCAGCAGTCTCGATTGGAACCATTTCCCTGTTTGACCTCGGTTTTATGGGTATTATGACTCATACTGTACTATTCTATACCACACAGATACAGATGAGAGCCTTGATTGGAATCTAATACAGTTGAACTGAGTCTATGAACTGACTGAGTTACCACTACCTTGCTGTTGGTAAGTGGTTGCATGAATGTCACATTTTTAACTGACAGTCGCTGCAGTTATCTTGGAACTGATTTTACACTACCATGGTAGGTAAGTGGTGTGTTATACAATGCAGTTTATACCCACTCAACCTACAGCTAAACTACTTAATCTACAGCGAAACTACTCAACCATGTTAGTTCTCGAGAGACAGAGGTTTCCACTGATCAACTAAATCCTGATTGAACTAATGGCTGTGCTGATTGAAGGGAACGTTGCCTGGGCAAGCATGAAAAGTGGTGGAAAAACATCAAAGAGGGGTTTTATAGCAGGCTTTTCAGTAAACCCACCCAGTAGTTAACATTTTCTGATGCATTTCCAGCCTTGTTTCTCTCCCCAATCACATAGGGCACAACAACACATCAAGCATAACTGAACTTACACATTTCTCAATAGCTTGGTCTGCAGTGACAGAGATATTTAAAATATATATACAGTGCCTTGCGAAAGTATTCGGCCCCCTTGAACTTTGCGACCTTTTGCCACATTTCAGGCTTCAAACAAAGATATAAAATTGTATTTTTTTGTGAAGAATCAACAAGTGGGACACAATCATGAAGTGGAACGACATTTATTGGATATTTCAAACTTTTTAACAAATCAAAAACTGAAAAATTGGGCGTGCAAAATTATTCAGCCCCCTTAAGTTAATACTTTGTAGCGCCACCTTTTGCTGCGATTACAGCTGTAAGTCGCTTGGGGTATGTCTCTATCAGTTTTGCACACCGAGAGACTGACATTTTTTCCCATTCCTCCTTGCAAAACAGCTCGAGCTCTGAGGTTGGATGGAGAGCATTTGTGAACAGCAGTTTTCAGTTCTTTCCACAGATTCTTGATTGGATTCAGGTCTGGACTTTGACTTGGCCATTCTAACACCTGGATATGTTTATTTTTGAACCATTCCATTGTAGATTTTGCTTTATGTTTTGGATCATTGTCTTTTTGGAAGACAAATCTCCGTCCCAGTCTCAGGTCTTTTGCAGACCCTGTATTTGGCTCCATCCATCTTCCCATCAATTTTAACCATCTTCACTGTCCCTGCTGAAGAAAAGCAGGCCCAAACCATGATGCTGCCACCACCATGTTTGACAGTGGGGATGATGTGTTCAGGGTGATGAGCTGTTGCTTTTACGCCAAACATAACGTTTTGCATTGTTGCCAAAAAACCAATTTTGGTTTCATCTGACCAGAGCACCTTCTTCCACATGTTTGGTGTGTCTCCCAGGTGGCTTGTGGCAATCTTTAAATGACACTTTTTATGGATATCTTTAAGAAATGGCTTTCTTCTTGCCACTCTTCCATAAAGGCCAGATTTGTGCAATATACGACTGATTGTTGTCCTATGGACAGAGTCTCCCACCTCAGCTGTAGATCTCTGCAGTTCATCCAGAGTGATCATGGGCCTCTTGGCTGCATCTCTGATCAGTCTTCTCCTTGTATGAGCTGAAAGTTTAGAGGGACGGCCAGGTCTTGGTAGATTTGCAGTGGTCTGATACTCCTTCCATTTCAATATTATTGCTTGCACAGTGCTCCTTGGGATGTTTAAAGCTTGGGAAATCTTTTTGTATCCAAATCCGGCTTTAAACTTCTTCACAACAGTATCTTGGACCTGCCAGGTGTGTTCCTTGTTCTTCATGATGCTCTCTGCGCTTTTAACGGACCTCTGAGACTATCACAGTGCAGGTGCATTTATACGGAGACTTGATTACACACAGGTGGATTGTATTTATCATCATTAGTCATTTAGGTCAACATTGGATCATTCAGAGATCCTCACTGAACTTCTGGAGAGAGTTTGCTGCACTGAAAGTAAAGGGGCTGAATAATTTTGCACGCCCAATTTTTCAGTTTTTGATTTGTTAAAAAAGTTTGAAATATCCAATAAATGTCGTTCCACTTCATGATTGTGTCCCACTTGTTGATTCTTCACCAAAAAATACAGTTTTATATCTTTATGTTTGAAGCCTGCAATGTGGCAAAAGGTCGCAAAGTTCAAGGGGGCCGAATACTTTCGCAAGGCACTGTATATTGGTCAAAACCATGAAGGGGACTGGGACACAATGTCTTTGGCCAGATTTCCTGGACACAGATGAATTAATCCTAGTCCTGAACTGAAAATAATGTCCATTAAAATGGCGTTTGAGTCCAGGACTAGGCTTAATAAACATGTGTCTTCTAAGAAACTGTCCTTCAATGCAGTTAGATTCAGGACACAGGAGTCCAAAAATGGTGCTACATGGTTCTACCAAGAAGGGTTCCAGGTAGGGCCGAAGAACCCTTTATGGAGTTTAGACACAATAGACAGACCAGGAAGGAATAATTTAATTGCAAATTTTAGCTTGAGACAATTTGTCCATATTAACAAGGAGGTGCAATGGAACAACATAAATAATCATTGACATTAGGGCAACAATGTACTGTACTTGGTCACATTTGTTTTTTTTATCATGTCTTTTTATTCTTTCTCATACGATTTGTGTTTCTGTAGCAATGGCCAATCACGCACACATACTATGGATACTACCATAGTATTCCTATGCCTCCTACCATTGGTCTCATTCTCGCTCCCCAGCAATCGAGCAGAGGAAATGAGTTAGAGGTTTCCTCTCTCACCTCCCATGCTGAGTCCCTTCCATCAGAAAACCCTCTTACACCCAGGGTCAAACGCATCAATGAGTGCTACCTGAGACCTGACAGTCCCACATCTCATCCAAGCCATACGAATGCATGGAATCCAGGTAACTTCCAAAATAAAGGAAACACCTACATAACAAGTCTTAATAGGGCGTTGGGCCACCACGAGCTGCCGAACAGCTTCAATGTACCATGGCATAGGATCTATACGTGTCTGGAACTCTATTAGTAGTGATGCAACACCATTTGTCCACAAGAAATTCCATCATTTGGAGGTTTGGTGGTAGAAACGCTCCAGAATCAACTGTTCAATTGAGTTGAGATCTAATGACTGACTGACAGACACACACACACTTTAAAAGCCCTATGCTCCTTTAAGACCCCTCTTTCAAAGTCACTGACACTTAGCCATGGTAGACTAAATAATGGGCAACTGGGATTTTTTAAGCAGGATGCTTAATTGCTTAATCAACTCAGGAACCACACCTGTGTGGAAGCACCTACTTTCGATACACCTCGTGTCCCTCCTTTACTCAAGTGTTTCCTTTATTATGGCAGTTACATGTATATTATAACCTCTTAGCTCCTCAGCCAAACCCATTGAGAAATTCAAACTCACATTTTCCCCTACCTTGAACTATACAAACAAAAATTGTAATTATCTCAGAAATACCCCCCCCCAACAATTTGAATCTGACCCGTGCTCTGCAAAGACCACATTACTATTCTGCTTGCTGTAAACAGTGATAGATATGGGGCTAGGGACCAGTAGTAGGCTACATCTAACCTTAATATATTGAAAGTAAGGTTCAGCATAAGCCTCTATAATCCCTGTGTCTTTTGATAGTGGGGCTGATGCCCACCGCAGCATGGCTTACTATTGTGGTATACACCTCCACATCTGCCTCTAGTCTCGCTAATAATCGCAAAGGATGGTCCATCTCGCATGTCAGGCCTGAAAGGAGGTGTGTGTGTTTAACTGGGGACATTTTGTTGGTCCCCACAAGGTCAAATGCTATTTCCAGAGGGTTTAAGGTTCAAATTAGTGTTAGGGTTAGAATTAGTTTTAGGGTTTGGAGCCTGGGTTAGGTGTTAGGGTTAAGGGTAAGAGTATGGGTTAGGATTATGTTTAAGGTTAGGAAAAATAGGATTTTGAATGGGACTGAATTATGTGTCCCCACAAGGTTAGCTGTACAAGACTGTGTGTGTGTGTGTGTGTTTTTGTGTTTAACAGAGTCATTAGCAGCAAAAAATGTTGCTGAGATTTCTCATTTCACGCTAGACCTTTGATTGTTAGGCAAAGCTACAGATGTGGGATCTTAATTTGATCACTCTTATGTTCTTGAGAATTTTCCTGAACAGCAGGAAATGCAAACTTGTAGTGTATCCAAGGTTAAAAGCTTCTAACGTTAGTAATTTTCACTTTAAAATGCAAGACTTGATTTGCACCAATGAAAAATGAATCAACCCTTAAAAAAAAAGTCCATTAATTATAATACACATAATAATTCACATTTCCTGTTGTAGCAGGATTATTTTCCTGATGTAACAAACTGGCTCAAATTAAGACCCTGCATCTGTATGCTGTTGTGCAGTACAGAATGCACTCATTTCTAATGAACCCTGAATCTTTAATATTTCTTACTTTTCATAGTTGAGGTGAACCATTTCATTTTAGAGAAGAAAATGTATGCTTTGAATGTACTGTTCAATACTAGACACCTACAGTACCAGTCAAAAGTTTGTACACACCCACTCATTCAAGGGTTTTTCTTCCTTTTTACTATTTTCTATACTGTAGAATAATAGTGAAGACATCAAAACTAACACTAATGGAATCATTAGTGATTCAAAATATATTTTATATTAGCCACCCTTTGCCTTGATGACAGCTTTGCACACTCTTGGCATTCTCCCAAACAGCTTCATGAGGTAGTTACCTGGAATGCATTTCAATGAACAGGTGTGCCTTGTTTAAAGTTAATTTGTGGAATTTCTTTCCTTCTTAATGTGTTTGAGCCAATCAGTTGTGTTGTGACTAGGTAGTGGTGGTATACAGAAGATAGCCATATTTGATAAAATACCAAGTCCATATTACAGCAAGAACAGCTCAAATAAGCAAAGAGAAATGACAATCCATCATTACTTTTAAGACATGAATGTCAGTCAATCTGGAACTTATTTATTTATTTCGAATTTTACCCCTTTTTCTCCCGAATTTCATGGTATCCAATTGTTTTAGTAGCTACTATCTTGTCTCATCGCTACAACTCCTGCTCGGGAGAGACGAAGGTTGAAAGTCATGCGTCCTCCGATACACAACCCAACCAAGCCGCACTGCTTCTTAACACAGCGCGCATCAAACCCAGAAGTCAGCCGCACCAATGTGCTGGCTGGCCCGCCAGAGAAGTCGCTGGTGCGCGATGAGACAAGGACATCCCTACCGGCCAAGCGCTCCCTAACCCGGACGACGCTAGGCCAATTGTGCATCGCCCCACAGACTTCCCGGTCGCGGCCGGTTACGACAGAGCCTGGGGGCGAACCCAGAGTCTCTGATGGCACAGCTGGCGCTGCAATACAGCGCCCTTAACCACTGCGCCACCTGGGAGGCAATCTGGAACATTTTAAGAACTTTGAACGTTTCTTCAAGTGCAGTCTCAAAAACAATCAAGCACTAAGGTTAAACTGGCTCTCATGAGGACAGCAACAGGAAAGGAAGACCCAGAGTTACCCCTGCTGCAGAGGATAAGTTAATTAGAGTTAGCAGCCTCAAATCTGGTACAATTTCAAGTAACAGACATCTCAATATCAACTGTTCAGAGGAGACTGCGTGAATCAGGCCTTCATGGTTGCTACAAAGAAACCACTACTAAAGGACACCAATAAGAAGATACTTTTTTGGGCCATGAAACACGAGTCATGGACATTAGACCGGTGGAGATCTGTCCTTTGGTCTGATGAGTCCAAATTAGACAATTTTGGTTCCAACCGGCGTGTCTTTGTGAGATGCGGTGTTTGTGAACGGGTGATCTCCACATGTGTGGTTTCCACCATGAAGCATGGAGAAGGAGGTGTGATGGTGTGGGGGTGCTTTGCTGGTGATACTGTCAGTGATTATTTAGAATTCAAGGCGCACTTAACCAGCATGGCTACCACAGCACTCTGCAACAATACGCCATCCCATCTGGTTTGCACTTAGTGGGACTACCATGTATTTTTTTCAACAGGACAATGACCCAACACACCTCCAGGCTGTGTAAGGGCTATTTGACCAAGAATGAGAGTAATGGAGTGCTGCATCAGATGAGTTGGACACCAGAGTGAAGGAAAAGCAGCCAACAAGTGTACAGCATGTGGGAACTCCTTCGAGACTGTTGGAAAAGCATTCCAGGTGAACCTATTTGAGAGAATGCCAAGAGTGTGCAAAGCTGTCATGAAGGAAAATGGTGGGAACATTGAAGAATCTAAAATATATTTAGATTTTTTTTAACACTTTTTTGATTACTACATGATTCCATGTGTTATTTCATAGTTTTGATGTCACTGTTATTCTACAATATAGAAAATATTAAAAATAAAGAAAAACCCTTGAATGAGTGGGTGTGTCCAAACTTTTGACTGGTACTTGTAGGTGTCTGGTATTGAACAGTACATTCAAAGTAATAATTTTATTCTCTTAAATGAAATGGTTCACCTCAACTATGTAAACTGGAACAACCATTTCGGTAACAGGTGTTAGTCCAAGTAACATATTGGATTAGTTAAGAAAATGTAAGCCATTTATATTTGAGATGCATTCGATTAATTAACCAATGTACATGCAAACACATAGATATTGAAACCAACAATTCTTAAAATCAACCTGCAATAGAGCATGCTAGAAAAAATGATAATGATGGGCATGGTTTTGGCTAAACTCAGGTTATTAACAGCCATTTGTGTCCAAAATAGGTTCATTACTCGAGGCTTTGATCAACACAGTATACACTAGTGACACCTGCTGGTCAAAATATTTTAGAACCGTCAAATTATTATGACATCCGACACCCCCTGGAAACATGCACAGTGTATACTTTTTGTATACCAAACCAATACCAAACCAATCAGGTGGTTGTTCGATGAAACAGAGCTTCAGACGTCATTGATCTCGTGCTTCTGATAGAGTGATACAGGCATCGGCACACATCAGTAGTTATTAACACCAACACCGTGGGTTATTTTACACCAATGAGTGTTAATTCAACACTAACAGAGTTAATTGTAATTGTTATGTTTAGAGTGTAGGACCTCAAAATAAAGCTATATGAAATATATATTGTATTGTGTTAAATAATTACATTTTAGTTATAACATACGCTCAAGATCTCACTTAGTGAAGTCCATAGGCCTGAAAATGGATGAATGTGACAACCATGTCTCTGTCACTAATGCATCTAGTAATGGGTGGTAACTCTACAACTCACTCTAAAGGAGAGGCACTCTGGAAAATCTGTGTTCATTTAACACTGGAGAATTAGCTGTGTGCTTTTGATAGGGCTCAAAATTAGTGCACTATATAGGGAATAGGACCCCCTTTGGGACGCACATTAGTCTTCTATCCTTCTCTCAACAAGCCTCATCTATAAAATCATTAACCTGTGGTATCTGTCATCACCATGCTAGACTACTTCACACAGAACTCAGGGGTGAGCACAATGTGCTGTAAAGAGTGCTCCATTCTATTCATACTTTAGGTTTGCATCCCCAATGGCACCCGATGCCGGTCATAGTGCACTACTTTTGACCAGAGCCCTGGGCCCTTATTTAGGCTTTAGGGCCTATATTCCATCACGTTTGCCCTTTGTACCTGTAATATGTTAAGAGCACTGCAATGGGATGAATAATGAATGCCCTGGTCTCTCCAGGCTCCAGTGTGGTTTTGACTGACTGTGGAGGAATAATCACTTTGGCCTTGGACAATGTTCATTTCCCTATTTATGTTAAGCCCCTCCCTCCTGCGTGCATGGCCTGCCTTGCATTCTGGGAAATCAGAATGCACCCGTGTTATGAACACACTGTTGGAGAATATAGAACAGAGTTCAATACATTGAAAAAAATGATGTTTTGGTTGTTCTGATGTGTTTGTATTGTAATTTAAGCTATCAAATTCTAACTCAATTGAATTCAGGAGAATAAAAAGCAACAATCTCACCTTTTGGCAGCTCAATGAATAGTATTTGGCTCCTCTTATTCAACCAATATACCACCTGTCGGCTGTGCAGAATCCAACTGTGCAGAAAAAATGCAAAAATTCCTTTCTATAGCAATAGCTTTCTGTTGCTCTGTAACAATAAGGCAAACACTATTTTAGAGATGGACATAGTTTGGAAGAATTTAGGAGGGAGAGAAAGGATGGGCATTGTGTTTGACAATGATGTGAACGCCACCAGGTGGTCAAACAACACACCCGTTGTGACATCAATTGTCTAAAGGCTTAAAATCCTTCTTTAACCTGTCTCCTCACCTAATCTACACTGATTGAAGTGGATTTAACAAGTAACATCAATAAGGGATAATTGTTTTCACCTGGATTCACCTGGTCAGTCTATGTCATGGAAAGAGCAGGTGTCCTTAATGTTTTGTACACTCAGTGTATACATTACAGTGTATATATCACAGTGTATCCACCAGCTCTCAGGTGAGGTGGTGGGCTAGTGCCAATTTGAATGATTAGTTTGCAATTTTCTAAAAGGTTATGGACGGAGCAGCAGCATTTATGTGCAGAATTGTCACAAAGATGGCATCACTCTAAAGGTTACAAAACACATAAAAGCAGGCATTAACTCCAAAGACCTCTGCAAATAAAAGCATTGCCTCAAAATACGTGCTTTTTTCCTGCAGGGGATAACCATTTTCTATCTGAATCGTTAAAACAATTTCAGCTGCATACAAATACTGCATTGCAGACAAAAAAAATAAAATAATGGACACAATAGGTAAAAGATAGGCCGAGCTTTAATTTTTCCCAGTGTGTCTTCCATTGGAATGCCACTTAGTAGAATCTTGGTGTTTTATTAGAACCAAAATGTTCCATTAATCTATTCAAGTCTAAAATACACCAATCCTAGACTGCAAATGGAATATACTGAAGAGTACATATACAGTGTGCTGAACTAAGCCATAGTTTGATCTGTGCACTCTTTCGTTGGTATAGATCCCATGCGTTCAAGCCATGCTTCCTTCACACTTATTGAACTGACACCCTATTACTGGAATGTTTATAGAAATGTAAATCCTGTAACACTAATTCCAAAAAGTTTAGGGGCACTAAAGTCCATGGAGAATAAGAGCTCCTCCTCCCAGCTGCCCACTGCACTGAGGCTAGGAAACACTGTCACCACCGATAAATCTACGATAATTGATCATATCAATAAGCATTTTTCTACAGCTGGCCATGCTTTCCACCTGGCAAACCCTCACCCCAGCCAACAGCTCAGAACCCCCTGCAGCAACTTGTCCAAGCCCCCCCCCACTTCTCCTTCACCCAAATCCAGACAGCTGATGTTCTGAAAGAGCTGCAAAATCTGGACCCCTACAAATCAGCTGGGCTAGTCAATCTGGACCCTCTCTTTCTAAAATGATCAACAGAAATAGTTGCAACCCCTATTACTAGCCTGTTAAACTTCTCTTTCGTATCATCCTAGATCCCCAAAGACTGGAAAGCTACCGCGGTCATCCCCCTCTTCAAAGGGGAGACACTCTAGACCCAAACTGTTATAGACCTATATCCATCCTGCCCTGCCTTTCTAAATTCTTTGAAAGCCATGTTAACAAACAGATCACCGACCATTTCGAATCCCACCGTACCTTCTCCACTATGCAATCTGGTTTCCGAGCTGGTCATGGGTGCACCTCAGCCACGATCAAGTCCTAAACGCGATCATAACCGCCATCGATAAGAGACAGCACTGTGCAGCCACCTTCATTGACCTGGCCAAGGCTTTCGACTCTGTCAATCACCGCATTCTTATCGACAGACTCAATAGCCTTGGCTTCTCAAATGACTGCCTCGCCTGGTTCACCAACTGCTTCTCAGATAGAGTTTAGTGTGTCAAATCAGAGGGCCTGTTGTCCAGACCACTGGCAGTCTCTATGGGGGTGCCACAGTGTTCAATTCTCGGGCCGACTCTTTTCTCTGTAAATATCAATGATATCGCTCTTGCTGCTGGGGATTCTCTTATCCACCTCTACACAGACGACACCATTCTGTATACATCTGGCCCTTCTTTGGACACTGTGCTAACAAACCTTCAAACAAGCTTCAATGCCATACAACACTCCTTTCGTGGCCTCCAACTGCTTTAAAATGCTAGTAAAAATAAGTGCATGCTTTTCAACCGATTGCTGCTCGCACCCGCCCGCCCGACTAGCATCACTACTCTGGAAGGTTCTGACTTAGAATATTTGGACAACTACCTAGGTGTCTGGTTAGACTAAACTCTCCTTCCAGACTCACATTAAGCATCTCCAATCCAAAATTAAATCTTGAATTGGCTTCCTATTTCGCAACAAAGCCTCCTCGTAAAACTGACTATCCTACCGATCCTCGACTTCGGCGATGTCATTTACAAAATATCCTCCAACACTCAGAAAATACTCAGAAAACTGGATGTCGTCTTTCACAGCGCCATTCGTTTTGTCACCAAAGCCCCATATACTACCAACAACTGTGACCTGTATGCTCTCGTTGGCTGGCCCTCACTACATATTCGTCGCAAAACCCACTGGTTCCAGGTCATCTATAAGTCTTTGCTAGGTAAAGCCCCGCCTTATCTCAGCTCACTGGTCACCATAGCAACACCCACCCATAGCAAGCACTCCAGCAAGTATATTTCACTGGTCATCCCCAAAGCCAACACTTCCTTTGGCCGCCTTCCTTCCAGTTCTCTACTGCCAATGACTGGAACGAATTGCAAAAATCACTGAAGCTGGAGTCTTATCTCTCCCTCTCTAACTTTAAGCATCAGCTGTCAGAGCAGCTTACCAATTACATTTAAGTCATTTAGCAGACGCTCTTATCCAGAGCGACTTACAAATTGGTGCATTCACCTTATGACCTCCAGTGGAACAGTAGTGCATCTAAATCTTTTCAGGGGGAGGGGGGGTGAGAGGGATTACTTTATCCTATCCTAGGTATTCCTTAAAGAGGTGGGGTTTCAGGTGTCTCCGGAAGGTGGTGATTGACTCCGCTGTCCTGGCGTCGTGAGGGAGTTTGTTCCACCATTGGGGGGCCAGAGCAGCGAACAGTTTTGACTGGGCTGAGCGGGAACTGTACTTCCTCAGTGGTAGGGAGGCGAGCAGGCCAGAGGTGGATGAACGCAGTGCCCTTGTTTGGGTGTAGGGCCTGATCAGAGCCTGGAGGTACTGAGGTGCCGTTCCCCTCACAGCTCCGTAGGCAAGCACCATGGTCTTGTAGCGGATGCGAGCTTCAACTGGAAGCCAGTGGAGGGAGCGGAGGAGCGGGGTGACGTGAGAGAACTTGGGAAGGTTGAACACCAGACGGGCTGCGGCGTTCTGGATGAGTTGTAGGGGTTTAATGGCACAGGCAGGGAGCCCAGCCAACAGCGAGTTGCAGTAATCCAGACGGGAGATGACAAGTGCCTGGATTAGGACCTGCGCCGCTTCCTGTGTGAGGCAGGGTCGTACTCTGCGGATGTTGTAGAGCATGAACCTACAGGAACGGGCCACCGCCTTGATGTTAGTTGAGAACGACAGGGTGTTGTCCAGGATCACGCCAAGGTTCTTAGCGCTCTGGGAGGAGGACACAATGGAGTTGTCAACCGTGATGGCGAGATCATGGAACGGGCAGTCCTTCCCCGGGAGGAAGAGCAGCTCCGTCTTGCCGAGGTTCAGCTTGAGGTGGTGATCCGTCATCCACACGGATATGTCTGCCAGACATGCAGAGATGCGATTCGCCACCTGGTCATCAGAAAGGGGAAAGGAGAAGATTAATTGTGTGTCGTCTGCATAGCAATGATAGGAGAGACCATGTGAGGTTATGACAGAGCCAAGTGACTTGGTGTATAGCGAGAATAGGAGAGGGCCTAGAACAGAGCCCTGGGGGACACCAGTGGTGAGAGCACGTGGTGTGGAGACGGATTCTCGCCACGCCACCTGGTAGGCCAACACTTCCAATCACTGTACCTGTACACAGCCAATCTGTAAATAGCCCACCCAACTACCTCATCCCCTTATTGTTATTTATCTTCTTGCTCTTTTGCACCCCAGTATCTCTACTTTGCACATCTACCGTTTTACTGCCTACGCGGAGCCCCACCGGGCCTTCACAACTGGACTGCCGACGTTATCTACCCGAAGGAGATCCGGCTGGCTCCTCCGTCGCGACGTTACCTGAACGCCCATCTGCGGCCTGCTAACCGTTAGCTGTCTTACCGGCTGCTCTCAGAATAGACAATCGGACAATTTATTTATTTTTATTATTATTATGTTTCTTCTTGGGCCTCTATAACTATATCTATTGTTTTTATTTTTTTGTTGTTGTGTGATTTGGACTAATCCCCTCTACAACACGGAACTCCACTAATCTACTGACGGAACGCAAGAGGTGGCTAACAACAGACCTCCATCCTATGCTAGCTTGCTACCGATGTCCTGGCTAGCTGTCTAAATCGCCGTGACCCCCAAACCAACCTCTCCACTCCCTGGACCCTTTTGATCACTCGACTAAGGATGCCTCTCCTTAATGTCAATATGTCTTGTCCATTGCTGTTCTGGTTAGTGTTTATTGGCTTATTTCACTGTAGAGCCTCTAGTCCTGCTCACTATACCTTATCCAACTTATTAGTTCCACCACCCACACATGCAATGACATCTCCTGGTTTCAATGATGTTTCTAGAGACAATATCTCTCTCTTCATCACTCAATACCTAGGTTTACCTCCACTGTATTCACATCCTACCATACCTTTGTCTGTACATTATACCTTGATGCTATTTTATCGCCCCCAGAAACCTCCTTTTTACTCTCTGTTCCAGACGTTCTAGACGACCAATTCTTATTGCTTTTAGCCGTACCCTTATTCTTCTCCTCCTATGTTCCTCTGGCGATGTAGAGGTGAATCCAGGCCCTGCAGTGCCTAGCTCCACTCCTATTCCCCAGGCGCTCTCTTTTGAGGACTTCTGTAACCGTAATAGCCTTGGTTTCATGCATGTTAACATTAGAAGCCTCCTCCTAAGTTTGTTCTTTTCACTGCTTTAGCACACTCTGCCAACCCGGATGTTCTAGCTGTGTCTGAATCCTGGCTTAGGAAGACCACCAAAAATTCAGAAATTTTAATTCCAAACTACAACATTTTCAGACAAGATAGAACTGCCAAAGGGGCGGTGTTGCAATCTACTGCAAAGATAGCCTGCAGAGTTCTGTCCTACTATCCAGGTCTGTACCCAAACAATTTGAACTTCTACTTTTAAAAATCCACCTCTCTAAAAACAAGTCTCTCACCGTTGCTGCCTGCTATAGACCACCCTCTGCCCCCAGCTGTGCTCTGGACACCATATGTGAACTGATTGCCCCCATCTATCTTCAGAGCTCGTGCTGCTAGGCGACCTAAACTGGAACATGCTTAACACCCCAGCCATCCTACAATCTAAACTTGATGCCCTCAATCTCACACAAATTATCAATGAACCTACCAGGTACCCCCCCAAAGCCTTAAACACGGGCACCCTCATAGATATCATCCTAACCAACTTCCCCTCTAAATACACCTCTGCTGTCTTCAACCAAGATCTCAGCGATCACTGCCTCATTGCCTGCATCCGTAATGGGTCAGCGGTCAAACGACCTCCACTCATCACTGTAAAACGCTCCCTGAAACACTTCAGCGAGCAGGCCTTTCTAATCGACCTGGCCGGGGTGTCCTGGAAGGATATTGATCTCATCCCGTCAGTAGAGGATGCCTGGATATTTTTAAAAAATGCCTTCCTAACAATCTTAAATAAACATGCCCCATTCAAGAAAATTAGAACCAGGAACAGATATAGCCCTTGGTTCTCCCCAGACCTGACTGCCCTTAACCAACACAAAACATCCTATGGCGTTCTGCATTAGCATCGAACAGCCCCCGTGATATGCAGCTGTTCAGGGAAGCTAGAAACCGTTATACACAGGCAGTTAGAAAAGCATAATTGAGAATTTCAATAAGCATTTTTCTACGGCTGGCCATGCTTTCCACCTGGCAACTCCTACCCCGGTCAACAGCACTGCACCCCCAACAGCAACTCGCCCAAGCCTTCCCCATTTCTCCTTCTCCCAAATCCATTCAGCTGAAGTTCTGAAAGAGCTGAAAAATCTGGACCCCTACAAATCAGCCGGGCTAGACAATCTGGACCCTTTCTTTCTAAAATGATCTGCCGAAATTGTTGCCACCCCTATTACTAGCCTGTTCAACCTCTCTTTCGTGTCATCTGAGATTCCCAAAGATTGGAAAGCAGCTGCGGTCATCCCCCTCTTCAAAGGGGGGGACACTCTTGACCCAAACTGCTACAGACCTATATCTATCCTACCATGCCTTTCTACGGTCTTCGAAAGCCAAGTCAACAAACAGATTACCGACCATTTCGAATCTCACCATACCTTCTCTGCTATGCAATCTGGTTTCAGAGCTGGTCATGGGTGCACCTCAGCCACGCTCAAGGTCCTAAACGATATCTTAACCGCCATCGATAAGAAACATTACTGTGCAGCCGTATTCATTGATCTGGCCAAGGCTTTCGACTCTGTCAACCACCACATCCTCATCGGCAGACTCGACAGCCTTGGTTTCTCAAATGATTGCCTCGCCTGGTTCACCAACTACTTCTCTGATAGAGTTCAGTGTGTCAAATCGGAGGGTCTGCTGTCCGGACCTCTGGCAGTCTCTATGGGGGTGCCACAGGGTTCAATTCTTGGACCGACTCTCTTCTCTGTATACATCAATGAGGTCGCTCTTGCTGCTGGTGAGTCTCTGATCCACCTCTACGCAGACGACACCATTCTCTATACTTCCGGCCCTTCTTTGGACACTGTGTTAACAACCCTCCAGGCAAGCTTCAATGCCATACAACTCTCCTTCCGTGGCCTCCAATTGCTCTTAAATACAAGTAAAACTAAATGCATGCTCTTCAAACGATCGCTACCTGCACCTACCCGCCTGTCCAACATCACTACTCTGGACGGCTCTGACTTAGAATACGTGGACAACTACAAATACTTAGGTGTCTGGTTAGACTGTAAACTCTCCTTCCAGACCCATATCAAACATCTCCAATCCAAAGTTAAATCTATTGGCTTCCTATTTCGCAACAAAGCATCCTTCACTCATGCTGCCAAACATACCCTTGTAAAATTGACCATCCTACCAATCTTTGGCGATGTCATTTACAAAATAGCCTCCAATACCCTACTCAACAAATTGGATGCAGTCTATCACAGTGCAATATCGTTTTGTCACCAAAGCCCCATATACTACCCACCATTGCGACCTGTACACTCTCGTTGGCTGGCCCTCGCTTCATACTCGTCGCCAAACCCACTGGCTCCATGTCATCTACAAGACCCTGCTAGGTAAAGTCCCCCCTTATCTCAGCTCGCTGGTCACCATAGCATCTCCCACCTGTACCACACGCTCCAGCAGGTATATCTCTCTAGTCACCCCCAAAACCAATTCTTTCTTTGGCCGCCTCTCCTTCCAGTTCTCTGCTGCCAATGACTGGAACGAACTACAAAAATCTCTTAAATTGGAAACACTTATCTACCTCACTAGCTTTAAGCACCAACTGTCAGAGCATCTTACAGATTACTGCACCTGTACATAGCCCACCTATAATTTAGCCCAAACAACTACCTCTTTCCCAACTGTATTTAATTTATTTATTTATTTTGCTCCTTTGCACCCCATTATTTTTATTTCTACTTTGCACATTCTTCCATTGCAAAACTACCATTCCAGTGTTTTACTTGCTATATTGTATTTACTTTGCCACCATGGCCTTTTTTGCCTTTACCTCCCTTCTCACCTAATTTGCTCACATTGTATATAGACTTGTTTTTTTTTTACTGTATTATTGACTGTATGTTTGTTTTACTCCATGTGTAACTCTGTGTCGTTGTATGTGTCGAACTGCTTTGCTTTATCTTGGCCAGGTCGCAATTGTAAATGAGAACTTGTTCTCAACTTGCTTACCTGGTTAAATAAAGGTGAAATAAAATAAAATTAAAATAAAAACATCATCATCTGCACATCTATCACTCCAGTGTTAATGCTAAATTGTAATTATTTCGCCTCTATGGCCTATTTATTGCCATACCTCCCTACTTTTCTACATTTGCACACACTGTACATAGATTTTTTTTATTGTGTTTTTGACTGTAGGTCAGTTTGTGTGTAACTCTGTTGTTTTTGTCACACTGCTTTGCTTTATGTTGGCCAGATTGCAGTTGTAAATAAGAACTTGTTCTCAACTGGCCTACCTGGTTAAATAAAGATGAAATAAATAAATAACAGATTTTTCCATCGGACTGCCAGACGGTGAAGCGTGATTTATCACTCCAGAAAACACGTTTCCACTGCTCCAGTGTCCAATGACAGCAAGCTTTACACCACTCCAGCCGATGCTTGGCATTGAGCATGGTGATCTTAGGCTTGTGTGCAGGTGCTTGGCCTAGGAAACCCACTTCATGAAGCTCCTGACGAACAGTTATTGTGCTGATGTTGCTTCTGTAACAGTACCCTCACCCATACCTGGGTGCGAACCAGGCTGAAATAGCCAAATCCACAAATTTTAATGGGTGTCCACATACTTTTGTATATATAGTATTTGGTCCCATATTCATAGCACACAATGACTACGTAAAGATTGTGACTACAAATTTGTTGGGTGCATTTGCTGTTTGTTTTGGTTGTGTTTCAGATTATGTTGTGTCTAATAGAAGTGAATAGTAAATAATGTATTGTGTCACTTTTATTGTAAATAAGAATATAATATGTTTCTAAACACTTACATTAATATGGATGCTACCATTGGTTGTGGATAATCCTGAATGAATAACGATGAGTGAGAAAGTTACAGATATCATACCCCCAAGACATGCTAACCTCTCACCCAGTATTGTAGTACTCGAGACCAGTCTCAGTCTTGAGTCTGGTCTTGAGACTACATATTGAGTGTATTGGTCTTGTCTCGTGTCGGATGCATTTGCACTTGGTATTAACTTAGTCTCGGACAGTGAGGACTCCTAATTTCATCCTGAGACCAGCAGAGTAAAAAACACAGTTTCCATTCAGTCAGCGCATAAAACCGCTTTGCCAGGCTAAATATATACACTTCTTTCTTGAAACATGAATATCTTAACAGTCTTTATATTTTTGTAGACATGTTCAGCACACAAAGTAACCAGTGACCTAAAGTGTATAGTGGAACTGACAGCGTTTTAACTACTTTGCAGATATGAAACAGACAGTAAAAAATATATATTTCCCACTTTATGCTACAAAACAAACTTTATAAAAGGTTTTTAAAAATATGTTATATTTGACTCAACGTTCCATGATGTAGGAGGCATTGTTGGTAGGTCAATGCATGATTAATATAATTCACCAATACATTTCTTGGTAGTCCAAAAAATATCAGGTTGTACAGCACAACTGCCCTGGTACATTGTTTGCTGCCTACATTCGGGATGCACTGTTTCAGTTTCAATTACCAAATATTCCCCAGGAACAGACAAATGTAAGTAAAGCTGGGAATGTCAATACAATAAAACTAGCAAGGGAAATGATCACAAGTCAGTCATCAATTTAAGTAGCAAGCTAAAAACACAGAGCCTTAACGTTAGCTAGATAGCTAGCTGCTAGGAGGATGTTGTGTCATGCCATTGGAGGAGTGGGTGAGGGACTGACTTTTTCCACTCATGTAGTTTTTCGTTGGTTATACACAGCTAGAGATGCAGGTGCCATTTGGATTGCTAGCAAGAACTAGAACGACTGTGATCCAGTTAGCATATCTCTTGAGTTCGCAAATTGTCTCTGGCTATGTACTCCTATTTCAGAGCACTCGTTCGTCTGAGTGTGCCAGAGCGCAGAACAACTGATGAATTTACGAACGCACAACACCCGCTGAAAATGACCGGTGTCAGTAAAGTTAGGCAAAACAAGCTATAGTTAGTCAAGAACACTCTAGATAACATGTAAAAAGCCTAACCAGCTCTGCTACGGCAAGTAAAATGGTCAGAGTGAGGTGTTCTCTCATTTGTGTCTGGAAGTAGCTAGCTAGCCAACTTTAGCCAGTTAGCTTGTGTAACGGATGTGAAACGGCTAGCTTAGTTAGCGGTGCGCGCTAAATAGCGTTTCAATCGGTTACGTCACTTGCTCTGAGACCTTGAAGTAGTAGTTCCCCTTGCTCTGCAAGGGCCGCTGCTTTTGTGGAGCGATGGGTAACGATGCTTCGTGGGTGACTGTGTGTGCAGAGAGTCCCTGGTTCGCGCCCGGGTATGGGAGAGGGGACGGTCTAAAGTGCACTGTTACACTTGGGTGCTTGGCTGGGACAAGCATGCATTGGCAGGCAAGCAGCAGAAGGACGAGGAAGCTCCAATGCCCTTTCGTTTATCAGTGCAATTTTGACGGACAAAAGTTCCTTCGTAGCATTAGTTGTTGATCTTGTTGTTGCATAACTGAGTGAGAGAGAGCCTCCTACCTTTTCATGGTTGTTTGATGAATAGGATTGCAAAGTTCCCAAATATAAGAGGACCCGTGGTGTTACATGGAAGATGGCGTTCTGAAGATCTAAAGTCGCATTGTTGCAACTGCCTGCAAACACACAGTCCAGTTCAAAGTAAAAGGCCCGTATGGCAAATGGTTTGTTTGTATAAAGGCCTACCATAGCTCTGATTGGCGAAAGCACACCGGTGTGCTTAGACTCCGGTTCTGGACACGACATATGTTTTTATTTGGTTTTATTTACTGCAGTGTCTATTAATTGTCCAAACACACAGCCGCTTTCCATATTTATATTGCTATAGAATTTTCACAAATGCCTTAGTATACACAATTCCCAAACATTCTAAGAATTTATGAAAACGTGAAAATGACCATATCTAAGTGGTTGCTTGCCAGAAAATATTTTAAAACTGTCATATTCTTCCTGGGGGTCTATATGAACAGATTTGTATAAGATTTCATGTTGCTGAAATGCTGTCACTTCCATTTTAAATGCAAAAATGTTTCACACACATAAGTTATTGTCAAAGAGATGGCTAACAACAGCAATCGCTCTGCAATAAAAAAACACAGTTCAATTAACGAGATGATGATGATTTGAAACTTAACTTCTTGTTGAAAGTTATTGTTAAAAAGGGAGATATTCCTCTTTGATAGCAGCTGCAAACTACCCAACCATAAAATCTAGCTAGCTAGATTGTTCGCTATTGTGCAGTGACCTGTTGGCCTTCAAGAAGGCAGAAGTTTCCATATGTTATTGTAAAAACGGTCCTAACCATTAGGTCAAAATGTGATTGGTTGATTCCACTCTCACTCCACAATTTTGCCCTAATACAGTTGAATGGCAGATGCATTTAACCACTGTAGCTTCTGATGGCCTAGCCAATGACTGATTTAGATCTTTACTTTCCAACATAAACTGAAGAGATTACATCAGAAAATCATAGAAAAAAATAATTTAATTATAATTATATTAATTTACATTTATAATTTTATAAATCCTTAGCCCTTCTCTGAAGGAGTAGAAGGCCCAATGCTCCCCACTGTGTTTTGGGTTAGTAATAATTTGTGGAGTGTCTCTATTTACCCTCTGCATGCATTCTTTCACTATTCTGAATGTCTAAAGAATCCATATGTTGTTCTGAAATATGAACACAGAAATAATGGACATTTTTTACTCTTATTATAGTGGTGATTTGACAAAATGGCAATCGTGGTCTTGAATTGGACTCGCATTTTTCTTGTCTCGGTCTTGGATCCCTTGTCCCCCTCTCAGTCTTGGTCTTGACTCGGTCTCAATTTGCTCCGGTCTTGAATCTGTCTTACATTAGGTGGTCTCGAACACAACACTGCTCTCACCATTACAATTAACAGGAGAGGTTAGCATTTTGGGGGAAAATTATATTTGTGCGTCTGTAACTTTCTCAAAAGTGCTGGAGTACAGAGCCAAAACAACAAAAAATGTGTCACTGTCCCAATACTTTTGGAACTCACTGTGTATGGGTCGGAAATCTATGTGAGAATGTATCCATAAAGGTTGTGATTCACCGAGTTGGTTGTTTGTGATTTTAAACTGGCATAAGGTAGCGTGACCAACAAGATCTCACGGTTAGGCACGGTTTGACTTCAGTGTTCGATGTTTGCCCAGGGGTTGGATAAACGTCACATTTCTAAGGTTAAGGCTTACACCCATCCGCAATCCCCAATGCCCTAGTAAGCTGCAAGCCTACTTGATGGTAATAGTGCTCACCGTCGCCCTTAGTCACCGATTTTGAAGGCATCTCCCGACATCCTGGGGACCTAGACGAACGTTGAAAATTGCCTTGGATCTGGAGTGACCTGGCTGAGTGTCACATATTGTCTAATTTAGCAAAAGAAGATTATCCCACACAGGAAAAAGGCAAAAACTCCCATTCAGGATATTATTATTAATATATATATTGTCTAGCAGGATGTGTAGCAGGGTGAAAAGGAAATGAGTCTTGGGTCCCTTCCATTACATTGCATGGCTCAATTAGAAACACAATATCCATAATGTCACATCAAATCACATCTATAGACCAGTTCAATTATTATTATTTTTTAAATAAAGCTCAAATGTATTCCTTGTTAACATCCTGTACAAACACATTAATCATTTCAACTTTGAAAAGAAAGAAAATGCATGAGTCGTTTGTGAAGAGAAATGTTATGCAACATTCTGAGTCCCTACCACATCAGATCAGAATCCACACAGGAAAAAGGCAGATCATGGAAGTGGAGGATGTATACATTTTTAAACCCTTGGCCAGGCCCCATACAGTATATTCATTGATGTTATTCCAGGCACTTATTTTACAAAATAATATTTTATTTAAAGAAAAGCGGGAAGATTTGATTCAATGTAATCACAGTACCATTAGAGGGTGCCATACTGATTAGTGGAAGCGAAGCTGATAGAGTGAAAGTGATGGGATGTATAGACATTGTGGACAGTACAGTATGTGGATAGAATATTTAGTATATCTGTAGAATATGTAGGATAGAATTGTATATATACAGCAATAGTCGAATAGGATGGTATTGACTAGAATACAGTAAATACATATGAGATGAATAAAACGGTATGTAAACATGATTAAAGTGACCAGTGATTCCATGTACATACATACAGTAAGGCAGCAGAGGAGACCGGCTAGTGATGGCTATTTAACAGTCTGATGGCCTTAAGATAGAAGCTGTTTTTCAGTCTCTCGGTCCTAGCTTTGATGCACCTGTACTGACCTCACCTTCTGGATGATAGTGGGATGAACAGGCCGTGGCTCAGGTGATTGATGTCCTTGATGAACTTTTTGGCCTTCCTGTGACATCGGGTGCTGTAGATGTCCTGGAGGGTAGGCAGTGTGCCCCCGGTGATGCGTTGGGCAGACCGTACCACCCTCTGGAGAGCCAAGCGGTTAGGGGCGGTGCAGTTGCCGTACCAGGTGGTGATACAGCCCAACAGGGTCCTCTCAATGGTGCATCTGTAAAAGTTTGATAAGGTTATTTTGATTGAATGTCATCTGCGAGAGTCTATGAGGGGCTACATATGACAGCATTGTGAACACATCACCTGGATTCACAACCATTACTGTAACAGTGTATGGTTCACACACGTTTTTACATGTTATATTTTTCGTTTAGCAGACACTCTTATCCATAGCAACTTACAGTGGTAAGTGCATACATTTTCATATGCACTCACCATATGCACTCAGAAGGTATCGCTTCTGGTTAGTTCTAGTCGTGCAGCTTAGTCTCCCATTCAGAGGACCCCCACTTTTGTTACTGTCTTAGTGGTCAAGGTCACGCCAAATACTTATCACCACATATCCTTCAGCCTATCAGTGGCCTTTGTTCCAGGGACCTCAGTTTCAGTTAGTCTAAGACCTCAGCATGCTGTGTGATCAGAAATGTACATTTCCCATGTTGATGAGCACTTCCATAGTTTTCCCTCTTGCTGAACTTTTCCTCCTGTGGACTGAATCCTTGTATGTCTGATGTTTAATTGTGTGTGCATCTAAATGTAAGTGCCTGGATATCGATGTCATAATATGTGGAGCTAGGTTTTGTGGTCTATTGTGTATATTTACCGTGAGTTGAGCTTGTTAGCTAGCTTGCGCTTCCGCTAGCACTACCATTAGTATTTGCATTGGAATGCATGAGTATGACTGTTAGCGATTGGCCGTTTATTAGCATTGCTCATTTATGGTGCTAGGCTAACTTCTATTCTATCTATATATCTATATTAGAGGTCGACCGATTAATCGGAATGGCCAATTCATTAGGGCCGATTTCAAGTTTTCTTAACAATCGGAATTTTTTTTTTTGGGGGGGCGCCGTTTTTTAAATTTTTTATACCTTTACTTAACTAGGCAAGTCAGTTAAGAACACATTCTTATTTTCAATGACGTCCTAGGAGCGGTGGGTTAACTGCCTCGTTCAGGGGCAGAACGACAGATTTTCACCTTGTCAGCTCCGGGGATCCAATCTTGCAACCTTACAGTTAACTCGTCCAACACAATAACGACCTGCCTAGCTAGCATTAAACTTATCTTATAAAAAACAATCAATCATAATCACTAGTTAACTACACATGGTTGATGATATTACTAGATATTATTATCTAGCGTGTCCTGCGTTGCATATAATCTGACTGAGCATACAAGCGTACAAGTATCTAAGTATCTGACTGAGCGGTGGTAGGCAGAAGCAGGCGCGTAAACATTCATTCAAACAGCACTTTCGTGCGTTTTGCCAGTGTGCGTCAAGCATTGCGCTGTTTATGACTTCAAGCCTATCAACTCCCGAGATGAGGCTGGTGTAACCAAAGTGAAATGGCTAGGTAGTTAGCGTGCGCTAATAGCATTTCAAACGTCACTCGCTCTGAGCCTTGGGGTGGTTGTTTCCCTTGCTCTGCATGGGTAACGCTGCTTCGATGGTGGCTGTTGTCGTTGTGTTGCTGGTTCGAGCCCAGGTAGGAGCGAGGAGAGGGACGGAAGCTATACTGTTACACTGGCAATACTAAAGTACCTATAAGAACATCCAATAGTCAAAGGTTAATGAAATACAAATGGTATAGAGGGAAATAGTCTATAATTCCTATAATAACTACAACCTAAAACTTTTTACCTGGGAATATTGAAGACTCATGTTAAAAGGAACCACCAGCTTTCATATGTTCTCATGTTCTGAGCGGAACTGAAACGTTAGCTTTCTTACATAGCACATATTGCACTTTTACCTTTCTCCAACACTTTGTTTTTGCATTATTTAAACCAAATTGAACATGTTTCATTATTTACTTGAGGCTAAATTGATTTTATTGATGTATTATATTAAGTTAAAATAAGTGTTCATTCAGTATTGGTGTTATTATTACAAATAAAAATCAGATTAATCGGTATCGGCTATTTTTTATTTTTCATTTTAAATTGACCCCCTTTTTCTCCCCAATTTCGTGGTATCCAATTGTTAGTAATTACTATCTTGTCTCATCGCTACAACTCCCGTACGGTCTCGGGAGAGACGAAGGACGAAGCCATGCGTCCTTCGAAACACAACGCAACCAAGCCGCACTGCTTCTTAACACAGCGCGCATCCAACCCGGAAGCCAGCCACACCAATGTGTCGGAGGAAACTCCGTGCACCTGGCGACCTTGGTTAGCGTGCACTGTGCCCAGCCCGCCACAGGAGTCGCTGGTGCGCAATGAGACAAGGATATCCCTACCGTCCAAACCCTCCCTAACCCGGACGACGCTAGGCCAATTGGGCTTCGCCTCACGGACCTCCCGGTCGCGGCCGGCTGCGACAGAGCCTGGGTGTGAACCCAGAGTCTCTGGTGGCACAGCTAGCGCTGCGATGCAGTGCCCTAGACCACTGCGCCACCTGGGAGGCCCGGTATCGGCTTTTTTGGTCCTCCAATAATCGGTATCGGCGTTGAAAAATCATAATCGGTCGACCTCTAATATATATATACATATATATATCACTCATGCTCATTGTAATTATATTAATGTATACACTTCAACATTACTATAATGTTTATTTCAACACATTTGTCTGAGTTTCATGTGTACAAGTCCAACAGGCTGTTTAGTCAATGCCATGTGACTAGGCCTTAAGCCTGCTGTACTGTATAGCTCTTGCTATTATATACTTACCTGTGCTAGCTTATACATTCATGTCATTCATATTATAGCAGTGTTATAGCCTAAGTTTTCTTTCTCCTCTTTCCTTTCAGAACCATAGTTAATGAACGTAATTTATCTGAACCATGGTCAGATGTGTGTGTAAATGTGGATATCTTCTTCCATTAACCTGGACATCCGCCTCATCCTTGTTCTGACCGGACATTCTATAGTGGTTTCTACCGGCCTTAAGCCAGCACCTAAGGTTTCTTATTACATTCACGGTCCTTCGAATTCTCTACAACCCTACCCCTATTTTTCACTCATGGTATGCAAACATCAGCATAATAGCTCACGCATGTACTCTATGTTGGTCTCCTGAAATGACATTTATAACTTTAGACATCAGCAGGCATTGTTCAAAATAGTGTTAAACTGCCAACATATTTGCATGATTGCATACATTTCATGACAGAATGATTACAGTCCTAGCTGGCAGATCCACCCAACCCCCTACTGAGTGAATGAGTGACTGTGTGTGTGTGTGTTTGTACGTGTATTTGTATATGTGTGTACTGTGTATTGCCATGCAAGCCCAAACTCTAAAGGATTTTATATGCATGTGTGTTTTATGAAGTTTTAATGCACATCCTCTGCATGGTTCAGTCCCACCGGCCGTCTCCCATTAGCTACAGAAGATAAATCGGAGCTTGTTGGGTGCTTGCTGAGGCACCGACAGTATGTGTGTGTATTGTGTGGCAGTTTTACACTCTGTGTGTGAATGTGCGTGCCTGTGTGCGTGGCTTATGTCCCACTGCAGTTATTCTAATTCAAATCCCTCATCTCATGGTTGAGGAAACGCTACAAGGCTTTAGACATCTTTGTTCGGCTGAGGCAAGCCTTATTTTGTGCTGCTGATAAGGAATGGTGCCCTCCCTATTTCAGCAAAACATTCAACAACATTTCATCACTTTATATCTGGGACAAATTTGATAACTAAAATAAGTGGGGTGGTTAGTTTAGAACTACAGCACTATAGATTATTTATCTCAAGTGTGCCTGTAATTGCTTATGTTCCCTAGATTAGTTTTTAATTTATGTATGGGTGTCAGTAGGCCCATTTGACACATCAACATACTTGGATTGAGTGATGTATTCCCAATACCTCATGACTATGTTTATAAACACAGTTCTTCATACAGTATCTGGTCTGTAGCCGTCAGCAGAACAACATAACTGACTCTAGAATGTTCCATTATGTCTACTAATATCATGGAGGCACATAGTAGGCCTATCCAAGGGAATACAATAGCAACAAAATGTTAAATATAATGTAAAAGGCATATCTGACTGGAGCTCAAACAAGGAATGGGCTGTAGACTTGCCTAGTTAAATAAAGGTTCAATTTAAGTATCAAATGTAAAAGTTCCCCTCATTGGTCAGAAGAGAGTGCTAATAAAAGTGCAAGATTAGTGAGCAGATCAGAAATATTGTACCCCTGATTGACAAAACGTTTTACATTTCTACGACTGCTAAGAGAACAGTTTACCTGCACCAAATCCTGTACATCTCTTCATTGGTATATTATTGTTGTACAATAAATAATCTACTTCAGTTTTGTATCCCTGCACCAAGGACATGTTCTATTCAACCGGTAAAAGCAGAGCTACTGTATCTCTCTGTTTGCGTCATGTCCTATAGCATGCTGGTTAGGTTACAGGTCATAGTGAAGCAGTTTTAATCGGCTGTTTACTCAGCCGTCGGCTGTGTGCAAGCATGCATGCAGCATGGTGTGCTACAATACTGTATGTGTTTGCTGCTGGAAGCTTCAACACATTCACTTGACCTTTCAGTAAGGCACATTACCTTACATGCCTGTTTACAAAGTTATTTGTGTGATTCAGTTTTATGTCATTTGACATCTAGTTTATACTGAAGTAAACAAGCTGTACATATTAAAATGTTATCTAAGCATTTTTTTCTGTTTTCAATGTATTCAAATGCTATTTGGAAGGAAAACTCTTTAAATATATTTACTTATATATAATAATAATATATTTTTTAACAATCTGCGAAAGAGACTGTGGTCTCAGCATGACTCCCTGCTTAAAAAAAGGTTCAATAAAAACAAAATAATGAGTTGACTTGTAAAGTGGATTAAGGGACCAAAAATTCTTTATATCGCACTTTCTCAAATTATGAAACTGATCTCTTAATTTCTCTTCAACGGGTTACTCTTGCAACAATCAAAGTCACTCTTCACTTAGACAAATACGTATTCTAAGCATAGTTTGGTTAAAAACAGAAATAACATTATGATTGATTTACTGACTGACTGCTATTTTAACAAGCATCACACAAGTAGTGTTGGTAATTAAAGCTACTGAAATCTCTCCTCTCCACACACTTAAAAAAAATGTCTGTGTTGTTTGATGAAGTGCATTTGATTTAGTTTTGGTGCATGAAATATCCTGTCCATCAGAGTTACCCAATGGCAGTCCCAAAGCTCCTCAGCATTTGTCAATCAGGGTTAAAACTGTCAGAAAGACTAACATCACATTATACAGGTACCTTAGGATGTTTTTAGACAGGCAGCCCAATTCTGATCTTTTTTTCACTAATTGGTATTTTGACCAATCAGATCGGCTTTAAAAAATATCTTATGTGAAACGATCTGATGTGATTGGTCAAAAGACCAATTAGTGGGAAAAAATATCCGAATTGGGCTGCCTGTGTAAACACAGACTAGCATACTGTATGTGCAATTAATACTACTTGTGGGGTAAACAGTTGTAAGAAACTCCACAGGGAACTAATGTCTGCCATGTTTTAGATAGAGAACAAAAGATTGTTTGAAACCCATGGAGAGTTAGCTAGTATCTGTAACAATATTATTGAAATAACTTTCCTGTTATCTGGATACTTATACTGCCTATCAAACAACCGCCAAAAAATCTCAAATTAGTTTCTTGTTTTGCATTTATTCATTTTATTCTGGGATTATATTTGTGGTAATCTGAGTTTTGGTTATTCTCACACTGAGAATGTATGTTTTGGTGGGTTTTTCCAATATCTGTTACATAACAAAAGGATCTCCCTGTGGATTATTTAATATTAAATGTATTCTGCCTATTCAACAAGTCCATGCAAAAACAAATAGTTTTATAGAGGCTTTCTGTGTGCCTCCCCAGAGCCATAAGTGGGTAAATGAAAGCGGAGTGTACCGTGTAGACCCAACACTCTGTATATTCCCCACTTCTCTCTATATCTCTCTTTCCCCATTCCAAAGTTCCAGAGTTACATAGTCACTCAAGGGAGACTCGTTAAAAACATTCTGGAGAGATCCAAACTTTCATTTCATTTGTAATTTATCAGTGCGGCTTGTCACAGTGCTGCCATGTAGTCCTGTTGTTCTCCTGGGGATTCCGCCACATTTTTTCCCCTTGTAGTGTTCCAATTGAATGTTCTTGGTTCCGTAGTTCAATGTTAGTTAAGCCAGTGTGCTGCTGATAATATAGAGGGTCGGGTTAGAGGCCCTTTCACCCTTCCGATCTTCACAGATCAGCTAACTAGACAGGCTCAGAGAGAAAGCAAGGAGTGCTAATGAGTGATGTATTCTCTTCACTTAAGGCCCTTTGGGCTACTGAGCTCGGAGACCAAATGATGGGCCAATTTCAGTGCACAGCACAGCTTGAAGCCAGATACACTCCGTTGCTTTCGCCGTCAAATCAGGCCATCCATTTCTTTGGTCACTTGTGTACACATTATAGAAGCCGACAGGAGGGATGACGGGAGGGATGGCAGCCTAGGCCTTAGTAATGTTTATGATGACTCTCAGTGTTGACTCAGGGTTATGTGACGAATCCCTTCACTCTCTCAGCCAGGTGATTACACACCACTAGTGTGGTCCTATCTGGGCTTCATAAGCCAGGGGAAGGAACCTTAAGTGAGTGAGGGAGATGCTCTGTTACATGACTACTCTTTCCACTCCACATTCCGACCTTATTCTATCTATAGAATACTGTTTGAATTTCAAATTCTGACTCTCTATCCTCTCTCCTTGGCAAACAGTTCTAGTTATACTGTAGGTTATAGTGCTCCTCATGCGGTTCTCTGGGTTAGCCTATTGTGTTGGAATCTGAGTAGGTTGAATGCCGCTTGTTTAGTTAAGTGCTGTACCACGACCAGCCGTTTTCACTAGACTATCTCTAGATATCTCTAATCTCATCATGCAAGCCATTGCAATCCCAGTGTAGGCACAGAAGCCTGGTACGATACGAAGCAAGAAGAAGCCCTCCACAACACTGCCAAGATGATTACAGCCATTCTCCCCAGAGTCCCATACACAGAGCTTTTGTCTGACGGGCTTGACACTTACATGAGCTAGATTAGAACATTGGTAGTAGAGGATGGTCTTCATGTAGCCTGGAATCCAAACTGGGTATAATTCAGTTACACAAGTGAAACAGCGATATTCAGTTTGGATTTCAGGCTGATTTTCTGTAGCCTTTATGGAAGTTGCAAAAAAAATGATTGACTGTATTTGAATGGTTCACGTCAACTAGAATGGAGGGTTCTTTTCAAACTATTGTCTGTCTGTTCACAACTGGTCACAGAATTGAGAACCATGCAGCTTCCATGAAGGACAGGGAGCTATCAGCTATGGCATGCAATCTTTCAGCGCATAGTGCCTCCATAAGCAAGCACACATCTACTCACATCCGTCTGCTCAATACAAATCTGAAACAGACGGCAGGGAATGGTTGCCCCAGCGAGAGAGATAAGAGTTGAGAGATTTGACAGGCAACAGTGCCTGATTCCCCATATCCCCTTTAAGAACCCCAGCTCCATTGGTTTTAAGGGGACACAAAACTGTTCTCATTATACAGCTGCTGTTCACTTTCGTGCTTACATTGTTTTAGGAAACTCAACTAACATTGTTTTAAGAAACTCTGGTAAATGAATGTCCTTGGCTGCCAATGGCTGCTGGGGGGCAACATTGGCTTTAATAACCTCTTAAGAATACTCTTAACAATAGCATGGTATTCTTACACTGTAATAGCTACTGTAAATTAAGAAGAATGTAATCTTTCTGCCAATATCAAATATGTCTATGTCCTGGGAAATGTTCTTGTTTCTTACAACCTCATGCTAATCGCATTAGCCTACGTTAGCTCAACCGACCCGTGGAAGGGACACCGATCCCGAAGAACTCTGTTTATGTCCACTAGGTTGTTTTACTAAACAAATCAATAAAATAAAAACTGTGAATGAGACCTCTTGCCACAGCAGATTAGGAATGGTGAACATATACTTGCCTACTCTCCTGCCTGTGTGAAGTACTAGAAATGCAAAGCATACAATATCACTGACAATTTGTGGTAAACTAAAACATTGTACTTTATTTGCTCAACGCTTCACAACTACACAGTCTAGGCTATTCTGAGGACAATCCAACAATTAAATCAAACCCTCTTTTCTTCATTCAGACAAATCAAGTTTTTTAGTCATATGTATGGTATACATCATCCAACAAAATGCTTACTTTCAGGTTCCTTCTCGACAATGCAACAACAATAAGAAATAATGAAAGATAAGAATACAGAAATAAAGTAAATGGCTCAGTAGAATAGAATAAACATTTTAGCATAGCAAACAGGAAGTCATAATTTATAGTCCAATATTTACACGTGTTTTGAGGAAGGGGGGCTAAGTTTTTAAATTGTGTCGTATTTAGCAATCATAATAAAAAGTCTGGTAGCAGTAGTTGAGGTGTGTGTAGCATGAATGTATGTGTGTCTGTGTGGGTGTGTATGTGAGTGAGTGCATGTATGCTAAGGTGCGGAGAATCAGAGCAGGTGGTCAGTCCAGTTATAGTGTTCAGCAGTCTGATGGCTTGTAGCCTGTTGGTATCAGACCTCATGCTCCAATACAGTCTGCCCGACGGTAAGGGTGTGAACAGCTCATGGTTGGGGTGTTTGGGGTCATTGAGGATGCCGCGGGCCTTCCACAGGGACAGTTTCAAATAGATGTCCTGGATGGGTGGGAGAATGGTCCCAGTGATGTACTGGGCCTTCTTCACCTCCCACTGGAGGGCCTTGCGGTTTTGGATTAAGCAATTCCAGTACCAGGCCTGGACCAACCGGTAGTATTTGGAGAGAATTTCTTCAGCTGCCTTAACATGCTGATTAGACTGGGCACGCGTGTGCATCCGCATGCGCCTTCTCACGCATGTTGATTTTGTCTATCCACACCAGACGCGATCAGGACACCGAGGTTGAAATATCAAAACGAACTCTGAACCACCAATATTAATTTGGGGACAGGTCGAAACGCATGAAACATTCATTGTCATTTAGCTAGCTAGCTAGCTAGCTATTGCTAGCTCATTTGTCCTGTGATATAAATATTGGGTTGTTATTTTACCTGAAATGCACAAGGTCCTCTACTCCGACAATTCATCCACAGATAAAAGGGTACACATAGCCAGTTTCTATTAATCTCTCCTCCTTCAGTCTTCTTCTTTGCACTTTAAATTATGGTTGGCAACCAACTTTAAAGGGAATTACCACCACCAACTGGACTGGAGTGTGGACCTCAGTTCAGCTTGGGTTTATGCTCCTAAAAACCAATGAGGGGATGGGAGAGGTGGGACTTGCAGCGCGTCAAGCATAAAAATAGAACCAAGTTCATTTTTAGCGCCTGGCTACGCAGACGCTTGTTGACGCATGCCAGCAATTAGTTTGGAGGAAATTATTGAGGAACATATGTGTAAGCCGGGGAACTTAAAGCTGCTGACACTCTCTACTGCATTCCCATTGATGTGGTTCAATGCATGTTACCTTCTCTGCTTCATGAATTCAACAATCAACTTCTTTTGTCTTGCAGACATTGAGGGAGAGGTTGTTGTCCTGGCAACACAATGCCAGTTCACTTACCTCCTCCCTATAGGTTGACTCGTTATCAGGCCTACAACAGTGGTGTCATTAGCAAACTAATCCTGTCCTGGCTGTGTTGTGTGTCTGTTTTCTGACGGTGTTATTTAGATGAGTTCTGCATTGCATTCTGAGTCCGTTTATTGACCAAGCAGCAGTGTGAAATCCAGAATAATTGTTTTCACCATTCCCTTGGCACAATGAGTTCTATTCAGTTCACGCTGCAAGTTCAACAGAGAGAGAAAAGAGAAATGTTTAAGTTTCAATTTCCTAAAACTAAACTGCCAGTTGTTTGTGTTAAGAGCAGTTGTTTATGTTTATAATTATTGTGGTGTCCCCCTCATCTCAGAGTCCTGTATTACTAGACAAAGAATGCCAAGAGTCAACAGGTGTTATCATCTAGTGACCATCTCGCAATGGAAAATAGATGCTCAAGTACTAAGAAACAAACGGCTCCTTTAGTTGACAGGGAAAACTTCTGCATGCAGGGCATATTCGGTAGCATGGTCCCTTCGCAGCAGCACACACCTTTGGCTTACACTACTACCAGAGCATCTACTGACATACAGTGATGAGAGGGGAAGAGAGGAGGGGAGTGCACTGTGACAACTTACCAAGACTGCGGCAGGCAGCAACAGCTTGACAGGCAGAGCAAAGTCCCACTGCCTTGGCGCTGCTTGTGTTGTTGACAGTACAGAGAGGTGGGAGGACATCACAGCCATCAACAACATGGCTGCCTACTCAGATACACAAACACACACACACACATTACACAGGGTTGCAAAGGGTCGGAAACATTCCGGTAATTTTACGGAATTTTTCCATGGGAAGATAAGCCTGGGAGTTGGGGGAATTTAGCTTAAATTCATTAAAAAGGGTTGCTTAGAATTTTTTTTGGTGGGATACACATAATGCAATTCAAGGTCTTGTGGCATATTTTGGTTAAACTATCCCCAATTCAATGGAATTGCAACCCTCTGCATGCACAGTGCATTATTCCATCACATGTGCAGCTGATTCTCAAGATCTTGCACACTAATGAGATGCCATTGAGCCCACACTACTACACTATCTGAGCGAAGGACTACATGCTTTCTGGTAATTTTTTATTACAATACTGGGTGGGGTGAATATATGTTACATGACAAACATGATTTTTTTGTTAACTACTAAATAGTACCATACATCAAAGTGTTTTTAAATTATTTCTAACTTGTTAACGATTTCGGCTAGTTAGTTTTTCCTACCATGTGAGTTTTAGCTTCCTTGAGCCTGCTAACTGAGGAGTGTTAATTCACCTGTTTCCATACATGTTTCATTTAAAAAATGTATCTAACTGCTTAACTATTTATTAGTACATGGAATTGTATTTGGGATTTTTTTACAAATATTTTCTAATCTTTACAAGAATATTCCATGGGCACCAACTGATGTGTGGAGACATTTCACTGCAGCTAAAATAGAAAGACAAGCTGTGTACATTTGCAAATACTGTTTCAAATCATATGTGAAGAATGCAACAAAGATGCAGAATCATCTAGCCAAGTGCATAAAGTTCCCTCGTGGCTCACAACAAGCAACCTCTGGACAAAAGTCCCTCTACTTCTATTCGAAGTGAAAATGATGAATCGGACACCTTATCGATAGCAACAGCTCATGGTCCTTCTGGAATCAGAAGGATTTTTACTCAATGGAGGAACGTAGTCAGAGAAATGCTGATTAATGTATGCAAATGGTTCACCTCTGATGCTCACAGGCAATGTGTTTTGGAAGAGATTTCTGAATGTTCTTTGCCCAGCATACACCCCTCCAACCAGACATGCTTTATCTACTAATTTGCTGGATGTAGAGTTCAGAGTTTAAGTGAAGGTGTAGCAAATCATAGAGAAAGCAGACTGTATTGCAATCATCTCTGATGGGTGGTCTAATGTTCGTGGGCAAGGAATAATTAACTACATCATCTCCACCGCTCAACCAGTATTCTACAAGAGCACAGACACAAGGGACAACAGACACACCGGTCTCTACATTGCAGATGAGCTGAAGGCAGTTATCAATGACCTTGGACCACAGAAGGTATTTGCACTGGTGACAGACAATGCTGCGAACATGAAGGCTGCCATGGTCTAAAGTGGAGGAGTCCTATCCTCACATCACACCCTTTGGCTGTGCTTCTCATGCATTGAATCTGCTCCTCAAGGACAGCATGCCACTGAAAACAATGGATACACTCTACAAGAGAGCCAAGGAAAGTATTAAGTATGTGAAGGGTCATCAAGTTATAGCAATACCTCACCAAGCAAAGTGAGAAGAATAAGAGCACCACATTGAAGCTGCCCAGCAACACCCATTGGGGTGGTGTTGTCATCATGTTTGACAGTCTCCTGAAGGGGAAGAAGTCTCTCTAAGAAATGGCCATATCACAGTCTGCCGATATGGACAGCCCCATCAAGAGGATCCTCCTGGATGATGCATTTTGGGAGAGAGTGGTAAGCAGCCTGAAACTCCTGAAACCTATAGCAGTAGCCATTGCACGGATTGAAGGAGACAATGCCATCCTGTCTGATGTTCAGACTCTGCTTGCAGATGTAAGAGAAGAAATCCGTACTACCCTGCCCACGTCACTGTTGCTCCAAGCAATGTTTACATACCCTACATTACTCATCTCATATGTATATACTGTACTCTATACCATCTACTGCATCTTGCCATCTTTATGTAATACATGTATCACTAGCCACTTTAAACTATGTCACTTTTATGTTTACATACCCTACATTACTCATCTCATACGTATATATTGTACTCAATACCATCTACTGCATCTTGCCTATGCCGTTTTGTACCATCACTCATTCATATATCTTTATGTACATATTCTTCATCCCTTTACACTTGTGTGTATAAGGTAGTTGTTGTGAAATTGTTAGGTTAGATTACTCGTTGGTTATTATTGCATTGTCGGAACTAGAAGCACAATCATTTCACTACACTCGCATTAACATCTGCTAACCATGTGTATGTGACAAATAAGATTTGATTTGAAGCAGAGGAAACAGCAGTTCTGAAATACATCAAAAAGCGTGAAGACTTCTGCCTGAAGCCCATACACGCCACAGCGTACATGTTGTACCCCAAGTATGCTGGCAAGAGCATCCTGTCCGGTGCAGAGATCAACAAGGCCTATGGTGTCATCCCTACCGTGTCTCACCACCTTGGCCTGGATGAGGGCATGGTTCTTGGCAGTCTGGCGAAGTACAATTCCAAGCCAGGGCTTTGGGATGGAGATGCAATACGGCAGTCATGCCAACCTATCTAATCAGCCACCTGGTGGAAGGGACTTTGTGGATCTGAGGCTCTTTCTCCTGTTGCCTCCGTCATCCTCCAAATCCCACCAACATCAGCCGCCTCAGAGCGCAACTGGTCCTTGTTTGGGAACACACACACCAAAGCACGCAACAGGCAAAAAATTGGTGGCCATCCGGGCAGCGAGCCATCCTCAACAAGGTTGGAAAGTGACAGTGAAGATGAGGCCTCAGAGTCTGATGTTCAAGTGGTGGATATTAAGGAGCTCCAGCGAGAAGACATGGAAGCTTGAGAGGAAGACAACCAAAGCTTTCATTTTACAGATGTATGTTGAAAACGTTTTTGGGAGATGCGATGGATCATTGGGGATCATTCAATATTGCCTTTCTTTTGTTGTTCAGTGAAATCATCCCATGTGAAGAGTCAACTCATTTAATTAAAGTTCAATTCGTAACTAAATTATTATTATTTTTCTACTGGAAGGATTTAATCATTTGCAATTATGTCTACTAATGATGAGGTAAAAGGTTTATGTTTCTGTCTCCATATGATATGGTAAATATATCCAATGCAAAAAACATTTACATTTAAATGGTATTGATATTAATTAGCATATATTTCCTTTAATTGCCATAAATTCCCGTTAATTCTCATGGAAAGTTTCCACCTCTGAATATTCCCCAAAATATGCAACCCTACATAGACACAAGCGCACACACACACGGCTCTCTCAGAACAGTGCCTTCCCTGTGCAGGCATGCCACTCTTCCCAATTGCTCCATGTTCTTTGTAAATACTTAACAAAACAAAAACAACAAAGCTACGCTTCCTTAGGGACAAAAAGAAAAGTCTAATACTTCCTAGCTTTGATAGCACTTTCTAGCTAAAGCCAATTTAATAGGTTTATTTGTCCTATGTTTCACTAGAGAGGACCACGTTTTTAAGACATACTCATACTGCCATCTGTTGGTGATTAGCAATGTGGTTCAGAGCATGTTACCTTCTCTGCTTCCTGAATTCAACTATCAACTCCTTTGTCTTGCAGACGTTGAGAGAGAGGTTGTTGTTGTTGTCACGACGTGGCCCTTTGGGGTCTATATCATGGCCCCCCCCCTTCTCTCACCACAAGTTTTATGACTTTACGACAGGTCATAAATTGGTCATGCAGAAAGAGAGGGGAAAGAAACATATGGAACAAAGGGCTTCTCTTTGTTCAACTCCTAATCCCCAAAATTGGAGGATTAAACAATATATATATTTTTGAGAATGTGGGAATGGTCTGTGGGTATTTAAAAAACAATCCTGTCGAAGTTGTTTTATTTTGTGACATCAAGAAGGACGGTAGCACAGAATAACGGTAGCTTTGGACATTTCTCCATTTTAAGTTTTCTACCTGAATGTTGTGTAAAATATATGATTGAATATGAAACTATTTGTGAGAAGATGTCATGTTAGCCTTCTAAACGAGATACTTGTTTAGTTATAAAGTTTTAACTACTCAATGGCCACACTCCCATGAGCCCAGACATTACGTCGGCGCCATGGCCAGCCCTTTTCTCAGAAGTTTATAAAACCCACTCCTGACGAAATGTACATTAGACCAGTCAGCGTGTAGCGGTGGCTAAATGGCTGACAAATGGTTTAAAACTTCAAGACCAGAAAACCAGACTGCGTGTAGTGTTGGCTGCACGGTTGGAAATGGCTCAACTCTGAGACTATCGATCACTACAGAATAAGAGCAAATATTAGACGTAAAATTACTAGTCTGCAGCTAGAAATTACATGAACCTAGGACGAGAATATCGACAACCGCCGCAACAAGAACATGGTACGCCTGACATCCATTATGACCACAACCTGAGACTTTCTGTCGATTGACTCTTCCGCAGATGGACCAGCGATTTCAGAGAGAGACAAGACATACAAGTGTAAATATGTACATTGCAGTTTCTTTCCGAATGAGCGGCCGTTCATGTGCAAAGGATTAAGTTTTCAATTTAATATAATTGTCAAATGTGTGTAGTGAATCCATTTAGTCTTTCCTGCTGTTATCTGTCCCCACCCCTTTCCATTGTCTACCAAGATGTCATACCGGTTTAGCCCACTAGGGACATATCAATGCATTGTGTTTGTAACCAGTATCTACTGTTTGTTTGTAATATATTTCTGTGATTATTTAGTTAGTAAATGAATAATTAAGCCAATTTGTATATCACTGATTCATTATTTAGGCTAGGGTTTGTGCAGATATCCAAGGGTTTGCGACAATCAGTAATGAGAACCTGATGAGGTAATAATAACAATTCATTAATAAGCGACTGTTTTGATAAGATATGAAAATATCTGAAGAGTTATATTTCGGGAAATTGACACTATATACAACATTTTCCCGTGGTGCCTCGACTTCCTAGTTAATTAGTTATATGATTAGTTTAATTGCGCAATTAAATTAAACATTGATAATTGATATGGTAATATACAGTCTTCACATTTAATGATAGTCACAAACACGACATTGTCCTGGCACCACAATGCCAGTTCACTTACCTCCTCCCTATAGGTTGACTCGTTATCGGGCCTTCAACCGTGGTGTCATCAGCAAACTAGTCCTGTCTTGGCTGGGTTGTGTGTCTGTTTTCTGACGGTGTTATTTGGATGAATTCTGCATTGCATTCTGAGTCTGTTTATTGACCAAGCAGCAGTGTGAAATCCAGAATAATTGTTTTCACAAGTCCCTTGGCACAATGAGTTCTATTCAGTTCACGCTGCAAGTCCAACAGAGAGAGAAGATAAACATTTTTAAGTTTCAATTTCCTAAAACTAAACTGCCAGTTGTTTATGTAAGAGCAGTTGTTTTTGTTTATAATATTGTGGTGGAAGAATTTGGGGTAAGACGTTGTAACTTCTCAAGGGATATGTTCGGTGTTGGACTGTCATGTTATGCCTTTCATCGACTCCTGGTATGTCTGCACCCTAACACGTTGTGTCCCGGAACTGTTGCTGTATAAAATAACTGTTGTGTAACATTATGATTGTATTATTACCTCTCACTACATAAGGGACTCGGAACAGTTTATTATTCAAGTTCTTCCCTGTGAAATAAGAGACAGATCTCCCTCGCAGCTGCTTGATTAAAGATTTTTCTATTATACAATTAAATCGTCTCTGCCTTAATCTCTGGATCGAGTTTTCCACAAGAATATGAAATGGTGGAATCCATAGCTCTCTTCAAGTGATTTGTTGTCAATATCAAGTAGTATTGCATAGCTAGATGCCGTACTGTTGCATACACATCATGACTAGGAGAATCCTAAAAGCCTGGCAAGAACAAGGCTAAATGTCAAGCAATAAAGTGGGGTACACCGACATCCCCTGAGAATCCACTCACCAAGAGAAATGTTTAAGTTTCAATTTCCTAAAACTAAACTGCCAGTTGTTTGTGTTTATGTTAAGAGCAGTTGTTTATGTTTATAATTATTGTGGTGTCCCCCTCATCTCAGAGTCCCGTATTACTAGACAAAGAATGCCAAGAGTCAACAGGTGTTATCATCTAGTGACCATCTCGCAATGGAAAATAGATGCTCAAGTACTAAGAAACAAACGGCTCCTTTAGTTGACAGGGAAAACTTCTGCATGCAGGGCATATTCGGTAGCATGGTCCCTTCGCAGCAGCACACACCTTTGGCTTACACTACTACCAGAGCATCTACTGACATACAGTGATGAGAGGGGAAGAGAGGAGGGGAGTGCACTGTGACAGCTTACCAAGACTGCGGCAGGCAGCAACAGCTTGACAGGCAGAGCAAAGTCCCACTTCCTTGGCGCTGCTTGTGTTGTTGACAGTACAGAGAGGTGGGAGGACATCACAGCCATCAACAACATGGCTGCCTACTCAGATACACAAACACACACACACGGCTCTCTCAGAACAGTGCCTTCCCTGTACAGGCATGCCACTCTTCCCAAATGCAAACAACAAAGCTACGCTTCCTTAGGGTCAAAAATAAAAGTCTAATACTTCCTAGATTTGATAGCACTTTCAAGCTTTAGCCAATTTAATAGGTTTATTTATCCTATGTTTCACTGGAGAGGACCACATTTTTAAGACATACTCATACTGCCATCTATTGGTGATCAGCAAAAATGTATTTAACGTTTCTGAACATGCAATGCTGTAACTATTGATTCAAAAGCAGTAGAACAAATCTGCGTTCCCCAATCTTTATTTTATTGTTGTAGCCTGTTTGTGGCTGAGGTGAAAGCATGCATGGGGCTTCAACCATACAATACCTTACTACAGTACATAAAAACATGAAGTTGTTCTGCAGGCTGGAAAAACTAGTCAAGGATGGCCAGTTCCAGGTCCGCATGGTGAGAGGTTCCCTGCTTGTTCAATGCACCACAGAGTATACAGACTATTTGTTTAATTAATTCAGTCAATCAAAACCTGTAAGAGTAACTTTACTCAGTGACCCAGAATAAAGTGTCTTGCTAATTGAGATATCTTGACAACCCCCCAGTCTGTTAACTGTCTTGCAATGGCCTCAACATTACCCACCATGCCAGGGGATTCATTAAAAAATATAGATATATGTTCTTCTATCGAAATTGCTGTCATACGCAGATAAACTCATCCACAACATCTTCTCTCTGACTGACTACGACAATGTGCTATTTGGGTGGCCTCCCAGCCAAATCACTTAGAGGCTCCATTTAACGCAGAGCAGTGCTGCCAGGACCAAGTCAGACCACATCGCCCGATCCTGGCCTATCTCCACTGGCTACCGGTCAATTACAGGATCCACTCCAAAATCCTCATGCTTGTATGTAAAGCCTTAAATGGAATGAGCCCCACCTACATAAGCGACCTCATCTCAAACAGCGAGCCACGTCAAACTCTTCGCTCCAGCCTCTCTCTAAAGCTCTAAGTCCCCAAGACACATCTCTGAACTACGGGTGACTGAGCCTACTGCTCCCTTGACCCTTACTTGTGGAATGCTCTTCCTGACCACCTCTCAATTACCCTGAACTTTTAAAACAGGCATTAAATCCCACTTCTACAGTCTCAATCAGGAATGTTTTTAGCACCTAGCCCACTATTGCCATTTCCCCTGCCTTTATTCCAAATGGGTTTTTATTGTATATAATTATTTATTTTTCCTCAGTAGAGCTTTGAGAACTAAAGAAAAGTGCTCCACTAAATACATTTATTTTGTTCTAAATTACTTGTTTTTCACTGCCTCGACCTCCTACAGTAGGTGATATTCAAGTGTTTATGTTGGGCTTTGAATTACTGTCTCATCCCCTTGTTTTCATCATGCTTGACTGAGCCATAATTGCCTTTTAAAGTGAGAGTTGGATCGTTGGTTTGTACACCGTGAATAATGTTGCTCCTTGTGAACTTCAAGGTATGTAGTGCAATGTTAGTCTTTCCAGGTACTTTGGATTACATGTAGGTTAGGTTAATATTGCATGTGTAGGAGCATGAATCATATGAAAAGGATTGGTAAGGGATCTGCACAAACCATCATTCTGTTTCGAACCAAACTCTGCACTGTTCCAAGTAAATGTGTTTTGGTAAAATGTTGAGTGGAAATTGTTAAAAGTAGTCCTTGTGCATGCAGTGGTATGGTTTGTTTAACTTTGCAATCATTGGTTTTTGTTTGACAGACATTTTAAAATGTGCCTGTCACGGTCACCATGGAATTGCCCATTATTAAAATAATTTATACTAACATAATCCATCCTTCTAAATCACTCATATTTCATACTTACATCAATATCTCTGAGCCCCAACTTTCCATAACTGCTGTTGAGGGTCATTTCAGAAGCCTCATGAGTAAATTACACTATTCAGAATGACACAATCTCAGAGTAATTACACCAACACTGAATACCAGTACTAAACTTTATTTTAAAAAGACTAATTGATAGTGTAAAGAAATTATAAAAACAACCAATATTAAATCTACCGTAATCTATATGAAATTGTTTTAAGGTCATAATGATAATTTTGCCATTTGATTTTGAAGATCACTTGAAGTATCAAAAACAAATCATGTAAAATTATTTAATGAAACATTTTAATTCGGCCTTACTGCCATTATCCCATACGCAAACGCATTGAATAACAGATTCACTACATGGAACAGATAGTGACCCCCCCAGCTTAAACTGACAAATTTCGATGGGGATGTTTTATTAATATGCCAATTACATTCCTGCAGGGGTGCGGACATCGACCTTAGGGGGTTAAATGTGGCAACATGTCTTTCCCTTCAAATGAAGAATCATTAAGAATTTCAAGGGAGACTATTCATGATTCATGCTATCCACAAGTGTAAACTTTATTAGTTTTAGAATGAACAGAATGTAAAAGCCCTTACATCTATACATCATGGTTGGAGTGGAGGAGGTAGAAAAAAGAAAAGGGGGGAGGGGACAAGCACTTCTTTAACAGAACATTCTACTGCTCCTGGTGCTACTGTACGTTATAAAAAATAAAAAAAATGACACGCCTTGGATTTGGCTTGAGGTCCGTTAGTCAGCAGCCTCGTCCTCCTCGGACTCAGATTCTGGGAAAAAAGACGAGATTCAAGTCAACTGCATGAACAGAATACGGTGCTATGGCGAATACAGACAAAACCACAGGGACTAGAGGATTTTTGAAGGTTTTTATACCCACATGAGCTAGTTGAATTCATTGATTTTCAGTGACGCTGGATACGATTTCCTACTAAATTACCTGACTAACGTAAAATGTAAGCCATGCTCACCTTCCTCTGCGTTCTTGAGCCACTCCACAAATTTTTTCATCTGTTCCAGGAACACACTCCTTCCTTTGGCAACATGGGCCTCTGTGTACCACTTAAGAATGGCCTCCTCACTCAAAACATCCGCTGGGAAAAATACATCAACATGAAAATTACAACTGCATGAAGATGCAGTTATAGCCACTTGACAAAGACAATTGTGCCAAAATACAAAGTGTTGATGTGAATCTGTTAGGCAACAGAAAAATGTTCTCTCATGTCACTCACCTTGCATTCATTCACACATTAACAGCTAAATCTGCTTCTTCAGCAAGTGAAAGCGTACATATGTCTCACCTCTCCCCCTCTTATATTTGGAAGAAGACACACCAATATAAAATGACCACTGTCCCTACAATATTTTCTGGTGGGTTCATATGGGCTAGCCGGAATTGGAACATACTTTTAATGGTAGTTAATCCAGATCCCGCTTTGATAAGCGCAGCGGGAAGGTTTTGGTTGCTACTGTCTGAATCCAGGGTCATTCAGAAAGGATCAGAAGATAGGATCATTGCTCAATGGATACAAGTGTCCAAGGTCCCTCCCTCAGACATCCTCCTCCAATGAGCTTTGTTAGGGATTGAGGAAACAAGGACTAAGGCGGCAGACAACGCTATTCCCTGATCTCATTTACCTTTGTATAAGTAAGCCCTGTCCAAGCCAGAACAACCCATAAGGCCCAGGAGCCCTTCTCCTGTTTCTGTAGCATAAAGCAGCTTGATGAACAAACACACTCCCTGGACAGGAAGCTAGTCTGTTGCTGGTCCCTTCCCTCAATTCATCTTCTTAATGCTGAGTGCTAAGCAGAGAGGCATCGCTTTTACCAAAGATACTGGTAACTATAACCCCAGATATCAGCTGCTCCTTCTACCCGTGCTGTTACCTTTGTAGAGCAGCACCACAATCTTCTGGAAGGAGTTCATGAAGTGGATGTTGTCGTAGCAGTACTCCTGCATCTTCACAAGCAGCAGGATCTCAGAGGCTCCCTGTGATGTGAAAGCCTTCAACAAGGGGCTGTATTGCTGCGGAGAGGTGGAGAGTAAGGGGGTGTTTTGTTGAGTCATGAAAACTAGTGGCAAAAAATGACACTCAATCCCGTCACAACGGTGAAAGTGACGGCTCTGTGAAATCAGTGTAAACCACCCAGCTCACCTTCAAGTGCTTGATGGCTTGTTCTGTGACCAGTTCCTCTTTCTTGTTCCACTCCACATAGCTCATAACACTGGTCCACACGATGCCAATCATGGTCTGCTCTGAGATGTTGTTCTTTTTCATCTCCTCCCTGGCTGACGCAATGATCTGGAGGGAAAGGATGACAGGAAAGTAGGTCAGTAAGTAAGGAACAACTGCTTCTGGTTATTGGGCATTTCATCTGCATCCCATGCTACCACAATTAGGTATCATAATCAAACAATGTCCTTCATCAACACAGACCAAGGCTGTGATCCGATTTTCTACCCCAAGTGTGCTCAAATTTACTCCTCATGCTAACACCAACCCAATGCTTCTAAATTCAGAAGGGAGAATGAGAGCAATTGCACCCTTTAAGGGTAGGGAACTCAACCAGTGGAATGCTTCTCCAGCAATCAGCATAGACCCAGACTTTGGACTCACGTCTTTGAAAGGGTCCCCGCGTTCCATTTGTTCCTGGAGATCCTTCTGAAGTTCCTTACGGGACCCTATGGCCTGCTGGTTCCTGGCAAAGTCCGACAGCTCTTTGAGACCGGCGTCTGTGAAGTACTTAGAGAAATGCTCACAGCTCCGCTTGTTGGCAGGGAACAGCTCCTGCAAAACACAAGGTGGAGAAACAGGCTTTACATCACAGAATTAAATAGAACAAATACTATTACATTGTATCTTTATGATTAAGCACTGTCCAACTGAGAAGGCTTCCCCTTGCCTCTCTCAATTAATCTTTCTTCAATTCCTTGCATACTCTCATAACTCCCCCTCAAAACCCATTGGAAAGAATGTCAAAGGGGATCGACCTTGGATCTTCTCCTTCAATACAGTTGAGGCGGCGAGGAGCCCTCGTATTCCCAGGAGAGCTGCCCAATCTTAACTTCCCTGCTACACAATGATTGTATTACACTGACCAAAAGAAAGAAGCATGGTTTTGGATTGGACATCACCCACATGATTGGTGGTCTCACTCACCAAAAGTCTATTATCCATGCCGACTTTGCGGAGACTTCCTGCCACAGAGTTGATATCTTTCTCATGGATCCAGGATTTGAAAAGTTTCACAGCAAAGGCTGCAGAGACACCTGGGTAAAAAAATAAGGGTTAACCATATTTTAGGCCTAGTGCCTACCAGGTGAAAAGCCAAATACCACAGGACACGATTCTGCAAGTTTTACAAGTCCGCCCTGTAAAAACAGAAATGAAGCAACTTCAGACACAAGGACTGTTGTATGAGACAAAACCATAATTATGCCCTTCGTAAATTCACATGTTACAGTGAACATACGCAACGTTTAATTTAAGTAATAAAGTAACTGGATATGCGCTTGTAAGTATACAGGCTGGTTTTCCAGACAGATTAAATCTAGTCCTAGATTTTTTTAAATAATGATCAATGGAGAATCTCTATTGAAAGTATTTTTTTTTGTTCAGGACCAGGCTTAAAGCGATCAGATTAACTCATGGACTCTGTGTCCAGTATGAAGGAAGTTAAGAGGTAGTTTCAAGAGCCAATCAGAAACGTAATGGCATCCATGAGTTCATCAGATTCTGGGTAAATAGATAAAATCTCATACTATCCCTTTAACGTTTGTAGCAGAAGCCTGCCCTATTGAGCTGGCACTGCTGCACACCTTCTTTGACGAGATTCTCATTGTAGAGGCTGTTGAGGATAGAGGCTGAGATGTTGCCATTGGCCAGCAGGATGCCAGTCAACATGGCCAGCTTGTTGCGCTCAGATTCAGTAAATCCCTTCAGGAATAGCAGCAACTGCACAAGAGAGAAGAACAAGAGGGAAACTCAAAACACTGAAACTTAGAATGGAATACAATAGAATGCTGGTATAAGAACAGAATGCAATTCTATTCCATCCTTAGCAAACTTAAATTGCATATTCGCCAAAGACAGGAGTATACAGTTTGGATAGAATGCAGCACTTTGGACTGGATAACATTATTGAACATAAGTTGAAAGAATTGCATATTCTATAATGATGCCAGGATCAATAATGTTATCCATTCTGACAACTATCAAGACTGCATCTCAAATAGCACCGTATTCCCTTTACAGTGCACTCATTTTTACCAGCACCCTATGGATGTAATTTGGGAAACATCAATGAGTTGAATAATTAGTTTACGGTTGAATGATCCAACAGATAAGAGAGCAATTCACATCTTGAACAACGTTGCTCAAGACGACAATCAACAATGCCTTCACCTTCTTGATCTCCTCTTCAAACCCTTTCTCCAGGTACTTGTAACGCCTGATAAGCTTGTTGAAAACCTAGGTATCGGATGGGAAAATTAAAATCAGATCTCTAAAAAAACAGCCCAATGTCAATCAAAACTGTAGCACATTTATCATAATCAACCTTTTCTGTGAGTAAAAAAGGGAAAGGGGTTTGAAGCACCACTACAAATACTGCTAGTAAGTCAAGGTATTATCATATTCAGCTCTTTATTATTAAACCAAAAACAAACACTATTGCACAAGTGTACCTGAGCATATGCTTGCATGGTCTCCAGGTCTTCTTGTGCTGTAAACAGGCAGAACTCCGTACGGGTCAAGTCATCTGACAAGGTACCACCTGGGGCTGAACAAGAATAAAAAGGGGAAGTTATTATACAGACTGTCACACACATTTATTCATTCTATCACCAGAATTATATTATTTTCCCGCCATTCTATTCTTTCCCATCCTTACACCAACATTCTATCTAGAGGTTGACCGATTAATCGGAATGGCCAATTAATTAGGGCCAATTTCAAGTCTTCATAACAATCGGAAATTGTTTTTTTGGGGGCCGATTTAAATATTTTTTTATACCTTTAACTAGGGAAGTCAGTTAATTAAGAACATTCTTATTTTCAATCACTGCCTAGGAACGGTTAACTAGTCCATTGTAATAACGACCTGCCTCTCTCTCGTTGCACTCCACAAGGAGACTGCCTGTTACGCAAATGCAGTAAGCCAAGTTAAGTTGCTAGCTAGCATTAAACTTATATTGTAAAAAACAATCAATCATATTCACTAGTTAACTACACATGGTTGATGATATTACTAGATATTATCTAGTGTGTCCTGCATTGCATATAATATGACTGAGCATACAAGCATACAAGTATCTGACTGAGCGGTGGTAGGCAGAAGCAGGCGCGTAAACATTCATTCAAACAGCACTTTCGTGCGTTTTGCCAGCAGCACTACTGTGCGTCAAGCATTGCACTGTTTGACTTCAAGCCTATAAACTCCCGAGATTAGGCTGGTGTAACCGAAGTGAAATGGCTAGCTAGTTAGCGCGCGCTAATAGCATTTCAAACGTCACTCGCTCTGAGCCTTGGGGTGGTTGTTTCCCTTACTCTGCATGGGTAACGCTGCTTCAATGGTGGCTGTTGTCGTTGTGTTGCTGGTTCGAGCGAGGAGAGGAACAGAAGCTATACTATTACACTGGCAATACTAAAGTGCCTATAAGAACATCCAATAGTCAAAGGTTAATGAAATACAAATGGTATAGAGGGAAATAGTCCTATAATTCCTATAATAACTACAGCCTAAAACGTCTTACCTGGGAATACTGAAGACTCATGTTAAAAGGAACCACCAGCTTTCATATGTTCTCATGTTCTGAGCAAGGAACTGTAAAGTAAGCTTTCTTACATAGCACATATTGCACTTTTACCTTCTTCTCCAACACTTTGTTTTTGCATTATTTAAACCAAATTGAACGTTTCATTATTTACCTGAGGCTAAATTGATTTTATTGGTGTATTATGTTAAGTTAAAATAAGTGTTCATTCAGTATTGTTGTAATTGTCATTATTACAAATTAAAAAATACATTTTTAAAATTAAAAGAAATGTTAAAAAATTGGCCGATTACTCTGTATCGGCTTTTTTGGTCCTCCAATAATCGGTATTGGTATTGAAAAATCATAATCGGTCGACCTCGAATTCTATCCTTTCCCAGCATTCTATTCCATCCTTACCCAGCATTCCGCCAGCCACCAGGATGTCGAAGAGCGTCTCAGCATAGCGGCGGTAGTCAAGCTTGGCACCAGAGGCATCAAGAAATTTCGCAACAGCGTCCAGATCACTGCCAGTTTGGTTCAAACCTTGTACAATGGTTTCCTGAAACTGAGTAGGGTCAAACACCTTCTTTTCATCTGTTAAAAGATCAATGCATTCATTAGAGACAAATCATAACAGCAATTGACCAGTTATGATATCAATATTCAGTTTACACCCACCTCTCTTCCTAGTTTTAAAACGCTGGCCTGTAAGCGTTGGCTTCTGAATCTTTTGATTACTCATAAAAATACACCCTGAATGAGACAAAGAGAAGATTATACTATAGCTGAAAGATTAGCTGTTTGTTGCTTTACTTAGCCAGCAGATCCAATCCGCTTGCTTACAGCTGTACTAGGGTCGGACAGCATTCATGTGTATTTAAGACACCACGGAGCCGGCACAAGACATGGCTTGGGAAAAGTACCTCAATCCATTGATGAGAAATGTGTTGTACCCCGAATTGTCTGTTAAATCTGAACGATTGCTACGTTTTTCAGGAAAACTATCCTTTTTGTCCCGAATCTAGGTAGCAGAAGCCACAGGAGCCATTTTGGAATCAGCTCATTTGTTGTTCAACGGGATGTGCCATGTCATAATGGCTGCTGTTGTTACTGCTAGCTAAAGGAGGACAAAAATGTCAGTTTACTTGTAAACAAAGTCGTTCAATCTTCTCTGTGTAACAGTTGTGATTATGGGACAAGGGGAAAAAGGCGGTACGCTCCGGTACAGCGTCCATGCAAAATAAATAGTGGGGGTACGCTGTCCCGGTAAAACATTAGCCTATAACAATTAATGCATGTCCAAAAACTATAGGCTATTACACAATTATTTAACATCACTGCATGTCAGCCACATGAACATTTGCGAATTGACTGGAGACCAAATTGCGCTGTGGTTTGAAGAGAACACTTACATTTTGTCAGTGGGAGATGAGTGGCCGAGACGCTTGCGGACAAGGCAGAGGTGAGTGGCCAAGACCGAGGCGTACATGGACAACAGTGGATGCATCAATTCAGGCTACAAGTGTAGGCCCAATGACAATCACAGAATATCATTACAATACACGTAGGTGTTTTGTAACAGATGTCTCTTCCCAGTCTTCAAATCACAGGTGCACAGTTTGTATTTGAATGCTGAAATTATTTTGTGAATGGACAAATATGTGCGGGTAGCCTACAGGAGCATCTTTGTTTGGCAATCAGATGAAAACATCATTACTGGTTGTGTTTATGCCGCATTAAAAAGGCATAGGTGACATGTCCGTAAGACTAGGGGAAGCTTTCCCTAAAGTATATCGAATTAAATTTCCAAAAGTATATAGCCCAATTAGCTTACTCCTGTCTATACAGAAATAAATACAATAATTCAAAATAGGATACAACAGAAAGCATGATTTGGCCACGGAACATCATTAACAAGTGGATTGTTTTTCATTGGGGGCTCCCGAGTGGCCCAGCAGTCTAAGGCACCACATATCAGTGCTAAAGGCTTAACTACAAACACCATGGGTCGATTCCAGGCTGTATCACAACCCGACATGATTGGGAGTCCATTAGGGCGGTGCACAATTGGCCCAGCGTTAACCCGGTTTGGCCGATGAAGGCCATCATTGTAAATGAGAATTTGTTCTTAACTGACTTGCCTAATTAAATAAAGGTTACATTTACATCACAGCCTACAGTCGGAAGGGCCTGCAATTTGGGCAGCACAAACTGCAATTACCAAACAGATGATTGTTTAAGTGCGACAGTCAGTGAAAAGCAAAGAGACCCAGCCAGGGATATCGCAATATTTAAAAATAGAATCACAGAAAAAACTTTGGAAAGCAAATGGCTATTGCTATAAAGACATGACAACAAAAAGACTCCAATCTGTCTTAAAGGTATTATATTTCTTAACTTAATTGTGCGAACAGTAGCCCAACTTATCTTCACCAGCAGAGAACATTGGAACACTGGCGAGTGTGCATATTCACCGTCTTTGTCATTGGGTCTGTGGCATTCATTGTTTTTGGACAATAATTTCCTCCTCCAGATTAGGTGGATCTCATATTGTATTTGGTTCTCCCCTTTTCGTTGGCAAATTACATGGATCAGACAACAGTTGTTATTGATATGGTTGTCAGTGTCAGCAGAGTAGGCTACCTTGTAATTTTTGTAGTATAAAAAAAAAGCATGTTTGCACTTGAGTGTCCCACACCCGTAAGAAAGTATATCTACTTCCCCCCTGCATTCGGTGTACATCCATGGATTGAGGTACGTTTTACATGCCATATCTCGCCTGCTCCTGCCGTGTCTTAGACACAGGAATGCTTTCCGACCCTAGTTAACTGAATGAAAGGGGGTCGGATATGCTGGCTATGCGTTACCTAGCTAAAGGCCCGTCGGCTGGCTAACACACCGGCCTCGGAGACGCAATCCATGCATGGCCAGTTAGCTAGCTAGTTAGTTAGTTAGTTACTGACGAATTGAACTGCAAATCAACAAATACTGAACATCTGCAAGACGAACTAGCAAACTACTGCTGTGAAGACATAGCTAACTACAATGCAGGCATAATTGACAGAGTTAAATAGCTAACGTTAGCTAGCTAGCATAATTGCTAAAGTTAGCAAACTTGCGTAGGCGTCAAATAAACTTTATTGATTTAGCTAGCTACTACTATCGTCAGCATACCAGACATACAAGTTAACTTACACTACTTACCGAAATCAAAGTTATCCTCAAAAACAGTCGAAGAAACACGAAATACTGCGACACAACTGAACAGGCCACACCAAAAAAACTCAGTGAAAAGTGAAGGGTATACTACGGCTGCGCAAGCTTGATATGACGTAGACATTATGCAGCGTTCGTACTTCTTCTTCTTTGGTGGGGTTTATATTGGCGTTTGGCATCCAACGTTATGGTGCATTACCGCCACCTACTTTACTGGAGTGTGGGCCAGAGACGGGGAAACTAAATCCTACCTGTCAGCCCCGTTGCTCTTAAAAAAAGATAACAAAATATTTGAGACTATATCTAATGACGTTCTACTCAATATACTCTTTAAACTAATTTCCTGTATCCCCTTCTCCCTCATACTAGATCTCATCCTCCCTCTTTCCCTCCAATAATGTCCACACTGTATCAATACATGCTCCACGGTCTCTGTTTCCTGGCAATACACACATTTTCCTGTTGGATACTTTCCTATCACATGTACGGTCTTATTCAACTGGCTGTGTCTCACCCTTAATCTTGTAAATATAGCCTACTCTCTTCTGTCCCTTCCTGCTGTTCTCCCCTCCCCAACTTTCCTCTGTACTTGAAATAAATGCCTTTCCTTAGTATCTCTATTCCACTGCTCCTGACATTTCTCCACCATCACTGTCCATTTCATGATTTTTGCCTCTGCCTTGCTCATTGAAACTACCACATCAACATCCCAACTACTTAGTGCTTGTTTAGCCAGTACATCAACTGCCTCATTGCCCTCCAATCCCACATGAGCTGGGGAGCCATGTAAATATTATCTTTATACCCATTTGTTTACTCCTGGCATGGGTTTGTATCACCTCATAAAGTAGGTACTGTTTGCTACGTGATATAAAGGACTGAAGACTCAGCACTGCACATGAATCAAAGCAAATAACTACTCTTTCTGGCTTAACTTCCTCCACCGACTGCAAGGCCAACAGTATGGCCATCAGCCACATTCATAACATCTGTACATTTCATAAATACCCGCATACGACTCGGAAAACCCACTTGAACGCCCTCCCACTGTTAAAATGTCATCACCAACTCTGAGTTTCCCACTTAGATCTCTCTAAACAAAGAACACAACAAGCATGGCGGAATCTTCAAAGCAAATGTTATCCAATCACGTACATAATTTACAGCATGTAAAATGATATATGATTAGTAGTCCCCTAGTAATTAAATGTATATAGGTAGTGGTGACAACCCTTTTTTGTCCATGATGGCAAACACAAATTTAACTGAACCTAAATTGGCAAGAAAATTGATATTATACTAAAAGTTTTTTCTATTTTTTAACTTGGATCATAAGTACATTCATGCAGTGTATTATTCGTTTTCTTACAATTTGGAACCAAATGTGACAATTGTCCAATGGTGTGACTGTCCCAGGTAAGGTTGAGGAGCTTTGATTTTAAGTAATTATTATAACATTTATTTGAATGAATACAATTCCCTTCACCTAATCTTTTAGTTATAACACAGAAGTTTATTTAAAATAACAATAGTCCTCAAGTCTATACATGGTATTACCAAATATTTTTTGATTGATTACATTTTGTCCATAAAAGCAATGTCCACTTGGTGTGACACAATTCTGTGATTAAATAATGAGCCAGCATTTGGGCACCATTGTGGTAGGGACAGTTATCTTGCAATGAGTAAGCACTGAAGACATGGACTGACCAGATTGTAAAAGCTGTATGATAAATATTTATCCAAATGTGGCACTTTTCTGCCATTGCCATTAAAGGGGTCAGTTCCTAAGTTCTTTGGTATGATGCAGTTTGAATGTGTATATACAGGTATATTACAAATAAGAATACTTTTTTTGACAATTGAAGTATAAAAAGCAATGAAAACTTGTTGTGGTGAAAACATATGGAAAGCTTACTGTTAACAATAAGCCCCAAAATGGACCACACAGCCTGAGATTTCCAATGGTTTGACAGCTTTTTTCCCTTGGTGTGTCATGCCAGAGGAAGTAGCTGTCACTCCAGGGAACATAACCAATTAATAAACTTGTATAATTACCCATTTAGACTTATTTTTCATCAAATAACACTTATTTGCATGAGACCTATTTGTATCCTGTTGCATTTTTGATCATTTTAAGTGATTCTGACTGCAATATTTATGTTTTCATTATCCCAGGCCTGGTTTCTCACTCTTGGCAGGTGAACATTGCTCTGGTGACCTCTGGGTCTGTCTCTGCCCTCTGGGGAGGATCTAGTTATTTTACGTGGCCCTAGTGATGGTGCAGGCACATATTGGGGGCTGTGGTACTCCTATTCCTGGTTCTCACTCCCTGCATTAGACCATCCCTCCCCTTGGTCCCTCTCTGTCTGTTCTACCAGTTTCACTCCTCTAATTGACATAAGTGATCCATCTTGAGAGGGCCAAATCAGCTGTGCCTCTTTTGGTTCCCCCCCTGCTCTAACTGGTGATTATGCCATATTCTTGTCCCAAAGATTAAGCCATGCAAGTCTTAGTACACACGGCCGGTACAGTGAAAATTTGAATGGCTCATTAAATCAGTTAAGGTTCCATTTATTGCTCAAATGTTACTTTGATAACTGTGTCAATTCTAGTGCTAAGATATGCCAACAATTGTTGACCTTCGGGGACATGCATTTTTCAGACCCAAAACCCATATAGGCATATAATTTGATTGTCTGCCCCATCAACTTCCGATGGTAGTTTCACTTCAAATTCTTTAATGAGGATCCATTACTGATGTTTAAATGTTATGTTAAATGTTTAGAACTGATTTTTAGAAGCATTTGTATAGTGGTCAGAAACTTCTGAAAGTGTCATTAATTATATCTTAACAATAAAATTTGACTGCCTATTGTGTATTGTCCGTCGGTGTGACAATGAGTTACTGTATCTTGGATAAAATGTTAAATTAATTGTTTAGCAAGTAAGATAATTGCTTTTTACATAGGCTTAGTGAAATAACTGTGTATCTTACCTAAAATGTAATTGCGAGACACTAGGTTAGCATATTCAATCTCTCCCTATCCCAGTCTGCTGTCCACACATGCTTCAAGATGTCTACCATTGTTCCTGTACCCAAGAAAGCAAAGGTAACTGAACAAAAAGACTATCGCCCCATAGCACTCACTTCCGTCATCATGAAGTGCTCTGAGTGACTAGTCAAGGATCATATCATCTCTACCTTACCTGACACCCTAGACCCACTTCAATTTGCTTACAGCCCCAATAGATCCACAGACGATGCAACTGGCATCACACTTTACACTGCCCTATCCCATCTGGACAAGAGGAATACCTACGTAAGAATGCTGTTCATTCACTACAGCTCAGCATTCAACACCACAGTGTTGATCCTCAACACTGGGGACCCACAAGGGTGCGTGCTCAGCCCCTCCTGTACTCCCTGTTCACCCATGACTGCGTGGCCACGAACGCCTCCAACTCAATCATCAAGTTTGCAGACGACACAACAGCAGTAGGCCTGATTACCAACAATAACGAGATAACCTACAGGAAGGAGTTGAGGTGCCTGGGAGTGTGGTGCCAGAAAATTAGCCTCTCACCCAACGTCAACAAAACAAAGGAGGCTGATCGTTGATCGTGGAAACAGCAGAGGGGACGGGACCGCAGTGGAAAAGGTGGAAAGCTTCAAGTTCCTCGGCGTACACGGCGTACACATCACTGACAAACTGAAATGGTCTACCCAAACAGACAGTGTGGTGAAGAAGGTGCAACAGTACCTCTTCAACCTCAGGAGGCTGAAGAAATTTGTCTTGGCACCTAAACCTTCACAAACATTTACAGATGCACAATTAAGAGCATCCTGTCGGGCTGGATCACCACCTGGTATGGCAACTGCACTGCCCACAACCGCAGGGCTCTCCAGAGGCTGGTGCAGTCTGCCCAACGTATCACCGGGGCAAACTACCTGCCCTCCAGGACACCTACAGCACCCAATGTCACAGGAAGGCCAAATAGATCAGTCAGGACAACAACCACCCGAGCCACTGCTTGTTCACCCCGCTATCATCCAGAAGGCGAGGTCAGTACAGGTACATCAAAGCTGGGGCCGAGAGACTGAAAACAGCTTCTATCTCAAGGCCATCAGACTGTTAAACAGCCATCTCTAACACAGAGAGGCTGTTGCCCTATATACATAGACTTGAAATCACTGGCCACTTTAATAATGGAACACGAGTCACTTTAATAATGTTGACATATTTTGCATTACTCATCTCATATGTATACAGTTTTTTTAATCATATTCCACTGTATCTTATTCTATGCCACTCTGGCATTGCGCATCCAAATATTAATATTGTCTTAATTCTGTTTATTTACTTTAGATTTGTGTGTATTGTTGTGAAATATGTTAGATATTACTTGTTAGATATTACTGCACTGTTGGAGCTAGAAACACAAGCATTTCGCTACACCCACAATAACATCTGCTAAACATATGCATGTGACAAATAACATTTGATTTGATTGAATTAAACAAGGAAATAATGTGTTTTTCATTTTAAATCCAAGAATATGATTACTGATTTAAAGACAGAATTAACTAAGTAATGAAAAAAAAGATTTGTCTTGTCTATTTGGGAATCATTAAAAACTTTACATTACCATTAAGTGTAATGTCACACCAGAAGACAAATTCAAGGCACTAATGCATTAAATGGTTCATTCAATTGGATATAAACTCAAAATTGAAGCTGGCCATGTAACATTTTGAGTTGTTTAGACAGTTTATTGTAACTCTATTTTTTTTACCTACATTTGAAAGGAAATTCTTTGTCTACTTTTGTTTTGACCATATGGCAACTACCCATATAGGAAACAGATCAGAGGGATAGCGGGTCTGACACCTTTTAATGGTTGAATATTACCTTGTGTCCATTTGTTATATTTTGCCCCGTAATCATGGCCAGTTTGGAAGCCTTTGTTCAGGCCTCTAGAAGAGGAACTGATATAAAACACCTAGTATTCATTAATATACTGTAATATGCAAATGCCTACAGACAACCTGCTAGCTCTAATCCCTTTTAATTACAGTAAAATACGGTAGAAATCATTTTCTTACAGTTTAATAGTCACTTTTACAGTACTGTGTTTCATTGCTCTGGCATCAAGTTACCATGGATATCTCAGTAGCATTGTATTGGCACGAAATAGAGATAGTCAGAGATACTGTATGTCATAAGATATATTGCTGTATTTACAAAAACATGTAAGACCAATGTGTCGTTAATAACTACAGCAACATTTTCATTAATGGTTACAGAAACGTTTTACTTGCTATGACTGTGCTGTGTTTTTTTTAATCGACCATGGTTGAATGCACTGACTGTAAATTACTAATAACAATAAAAATATATACGAATAACATATGTGAAGATGGCGCCAGAAGAAATGGCAGCCGCTTTACGGGCGACTAACCTATTGTGCAATTATGTGTTTTTTTGGCATTATTTGTAACTTATTTTGTACATAATGTTTCTTTCACCGTAGATTATGGCAAAAAAAGAGCTTCTGGATATCAGGACAGCGATCACTCTTCTCGGATGAGACAAAGATTTTATCTTCAACAAGCAGGACGCACAGGATGTATTTTAGACACCCTACAAGGCTGAAATCCCCGTCATTGGCAAGAGAAAGAGACTCAGGTACAGACACAGGGCGGGGTGCTTTGTAAGGATTCGCCAACGGCGAGTGGGAAATCTGCCCTTACCATCAATATTACTTGCCAATGCACAATCATTGGACAATAAATTAGACAAAGTACGATCACGAATATCCTACCAACGGGACATCAAAAACAGTAACATCTTATGTTTCACCGAATCGTGGCTGAATGACGACATGTAAAACATTCAGCTAGCGAGGTATAAGGTGCACCGGCTAGACAGAACAGCACAAGACGAGGGGGGCGGTCTGTGTATATTTGTAAACAATAGCTGGTGCACGAAATCTAAGGAAGTCTCTAGATTTTTCTCTCCTGAAGTAGAGTATCTCATTGTAAGCTGTAGACCACACTATTTGCCAAGATAATTTTCATAAAAAAATTTCGTGGCTGTTGATTTACCACCACAGACTGGCACTAAGACCCCACTGAGTCAGCTGTATTAGGAAATAAGCAAACAGGAAACCGCTCACCCAGAGGCTGTGACTTTAATGCAGGAAAACTTAAATCAGTTTTACCTAATTTCTATCAGCATGTTAAATGCACAACCAGAGGGCAAACAATTCAAGATCACCTTTACTTCACACACAGAGACGAGTACAAAGCTCTCCCTTGCCCTCCATTTGGCAAATCTGACCATAATTCTATCCTCCTGATTCCTGCTTACAAGCTAAAATTAAAGCAGGAAGCACCAGTGACTCGGTCTATAAAAACGTGGTCAGATGAAGCAGATGCTAAACTACAGGACTGTTTTGCTTTCACAGACTGGAACATGTCCCGGGATTCTTACGATGGCATTGAGGAGTACACCACATCAGTCACTGGCTTTATCAATAAGTGCATTGAGGAAGTCATCCCCACAGTGACTGCACATACAGTTGAAGTTGGAAGTTTACATACACTTAGGTTGTAGTCATTAAAGCTCGTTTTTCAACCACTCCACAAATTTCTTGTTAACAAACTATAGTTTTGGCAAGTCGATTAGGACATCTACTTTGTGCATGATACAAGTAATGTTTTCAACAATTGTTTACAGACAGATTATTTCACTTATAATTCATTGTATCACAATTCGCAATTCCAGTGGGTCAGAAGTTTACATACACTATCTTGACTGTGCCTTTAAACAGCTTGGAAAATTCCAGAAAATTATGTCTTGGCTTTAGAAGCTTCTGTTAGGCTAATTGACATCATTTGAGTCAATTTGAGGTGCACCTGTGGATGTATTTCAAGGACTACCTTCAAACTCAGTGCCTCTTTGCTTGACATCATAGGGAAATCAAAATAAATCAGCCGAGACCTCAGAAAATAAATTGGAGACCTCCACAAGTCTGATTCAGCCTTGTGAGCAATTTCCAAATATCTCAAGGTACCACGTTCATCTGTACAAAGAATAGTACGCAAGTATAAACACCATGGGGCCACGCAACCATCATACCACTCAGAAAGGAGACACGTTCTGTCTCCTAGAGATGAACGTACTTGGGTGCGAAAAGTGCAAATCAATCCCAGAACAACAGCAAAGGACCTTGTGAAGATGCTGCAGGAAAGAGGTGCATAAGTGTCTATATCCACAGTAAAATGAGTCATATATCGACATAACCTAAAAGGCCACTTAGCAAGGAAGAAGCCACTGCTCCAAAACCGCCATAAAAAACCCAGACTACGGTTTGCAACTACACATGGGGAAGAAGATCGTTCTTTTTGGAGAAATGTTCTCTGGTCTGATGAAACAAAAATAGAACTGTTTGGCCATAATGACCATAGTTATGTTTGTAGGAAAAAGGGGAATGCTTGCAAGCCGAAGAACACCATCCCAACCGTGAAACAAGGGGGTGGCAGCATCATGTTGTGGGGGTGCTTTGCTGCAGGAGGGACTGGTGCACTTCACAAAATAGACGGCATCATGAGGATGTAAAATTATGTGGATATATCGAAACAAAATCTCAAGACATCAGTCAGGAAGTTAAAGCTTGGTCGCAAATGGGACAATGACCCCAAGCATACTTCCAAAGTTATGGCAAAATGGCTTAAGGACAACAAAGGCAAGGTATTGTAGTGGCCATCATAAAGCTCTGACCTCAATCCCATAGAAAATCTGTGGGCAGAACTGAAAAAGCGTGTGCGAACAAGGAGGCCTACAAACCTGACTCAGTTACACCAGCTGTCAGGAGGAATGGGCCAAAATTCACCCAACTTCTTGTGGGAAGCTTGTGGAAAGCTACCCGAAACATTTGACCCAAGTTAAACAATTTAAAGGCATTGCTACCAAATATTTATTGAGTGTATGTAAACTTCTGACCCACTGGGAATGTGATGAAAGAAATAAAATATGAAAGAAATCCTTCTCTCTACTATTATTCTGACATTTCACATTCTTAAAATAAAGTTGTGATCCTAAATGACCTGAGAGGACAGGGCATTTTTACTAGGATTAAATGTCAGGAATTGTGAAAAACTGAGTTTAAATGTAGTTGGCTAAGGTGTATGTAAACGTCCGACTTCAACTGTAGATATAAGAGGGATGACCTTTTTGATAAATCAATCTTTCCCATTAGTAGGGTGAAACACAATACCGGAAGCCGATCTAAGATGGTACCAAGTTCCACTTGGTGGCGCCAGAGGATTCTGTAACTGAAATCTCCAAATACCCGAGGGTCACATCAGTATGTTAATTAACATCACTGATGTGATCATATTATGCAGGTGTTTAGGTCAAAAAGTATTGGAACTCTGTGCAGACCACCAAACTCAAATTTACACTCAAGCAGGCGCTGCTTTAGTAAGGAAAACTGTGATGAATCAAACAAATGATTGCAATTGCGTTCATACATCATGCTTGAATGTTGTGAGCTCTTATTTCTTATCCACCGTCAATCACATGTAGCTACGTAACATGAGGTGATGCTTTGTCTGTTCTGTTCCTTGTTAGCCCCTCCCAGAGGGCTGGTTCTCTTCTCAGCAGGATACTAGGCCACACCTTCCTTTCCCAGCATCCAGACGACTACAGGATGGTGGGAACTTGGACCGGGACAGCCCACATTTGTGGGCTATTTCTATCTGTGCACAATCTGTTCCTCAGGGGCCTCTTGCCGGCAGCCTCCCCAAGCCACGGAATTGAACCCAGAACAACTCTCCAGATGTGATGGAAAACATCTGGGTAGCTGCCTGGTCGGGTTGTCTTACATACAGGCCCTTCCGTTCCACCCCTTACTATCAGTGTACCAGGAGAGCTGAAAGAGAGAGGGTGGGACAAAGGGTCTCTCTCTCAGCTCATCTGATACACTACTGAAGAATAGCATCTCAGACTCAGTCATTTGATCTAATGGATGAAGTGGCCGTAGGGTTTACAATGCCCCGTCCACTTTAAGTATTGTATGGTAGGTCTACTGTGGACGGTCAGATGTGAAAAGACAATAGCAGGAGCTCTAGAGAGTTCAGAAAGATTATTACCTGAGTGTTGTGATGGATATACTGTGATGTACAGCTAATATGTTTGTGTGTATGCCTCAATGGTTAGCGGACGATGCCTGGTAAATGCTGATGACTGGAAAACATCGGTCTTGAAAGATCCTAAACTGAAGAACATGTACAGACCATATGGGCACTTCCAGTTCGAGTGATGTGGAGACTCAGATTTGTCAGTGGAATTGCCCGTACGCTTCCACTCTTTCAAAACCAACACAATCACAAAGTCAAAGTATTTACTGCTTTTTTTTTATTTAAAAAAAATGACTTGTAAATGTGTTACATTGAATAGTATTGAAACACTTCCATGTTCTTTCTGTCTTACATTAGGCACACGACAAGAATGCATACATCATTTTGCGTTTCTATTTTCATATTTAACTTCAAATATAAACAGAAGCGCGAGAGAGTTATTAACCTTGTAGCAAACTGCATTGAAATCTCAAACTGTACAGAACTGAACAGCAACAAACATCATTCGATTTTGCACAACATCCTCCCCATGCAAGGAAAAAACATTCCTCAAAGTCCACCTATGGTTTTTCTGTGAAATTACTAAAACTTAAAATGAAAATACCCCAGCACGATCTATAGGAATGTGATCTAGTGCAGTTCGGCTGAGCTACAACCTCCACCACCAGAGAACCCAATTGTTTAACATTGAAGTCAACAGTCCAAACTCCCACGAAACCTCTTGATAAAGAATATCATATTATAATAGATGTCCAAATTTCAAAGATCAGGGACATTGGCTTGTGTGTGTATAAAGTATAGTCTGTGCACACGTAGAGTAGACGGTAAAGCGGTGATTGCTAGATTTCTGAAAAAACATCCCAAGAATGTACTATATGTCCATATGCACTCAAAAAAACAGTTGGGGGAGTCCCAAGTAAAACACTGCATTTATTATTAGCCAGAATGGGGCTACAAAAAATGTAACTGCCTACATTGTGATGGCAAAAACAGCATAGATATTTCTGCATCAGAGCAATAAGAAAACTAGCATAAGGACACTATAATTTACCCCTACATGCTGGGTCTACGTCTTAGCTTATGTATAGCTGATGTGTATGATAGTCAGTGAGTGAGTGTTTCTCTCAACAGCATGTGCTTGAGAAACATCTGTCAGAGCGTAGGACTTAATCTTGTGTTCCGTCTGTCGACATGCTACGTCCTTTTACTAATTTACTCAGGCCAAAGGGAGGAGGAGTGCTTGAGATGGTGCAGCCTATCCTAGGGCAGCCTTCCAGGCAAATAGCTAATTTCCCTTACATTTCACACAAGAGGGCCAATGAAAAATAGCAGCCGCGTGGCTCTAAAAAGACTGACCAGCCTTAAATCTGGGAATCTAGGATAGTCATCCGGGCCCAGTTTTTCACAAGTTATCTATTTGGATTTCGCCTATCGGCTAAGTAGAAACACATAGAAATAGAATGAATAGAACAAATGAATGATTGAATTGGGACTTCCATTCATTTTCAATGCATTTCATCCTTTCCATAGGCAAAATCCAGATAAATAACTTTTTAAAACTGGGCATAGGGGAGGCTTGGGAACCCTGGAGTCCATCTCACTTCCTGTGGTGGTTGGAAACTTCCTGACAATTCTAACAACTTCCTGTCCATCCGACCGATCACAAGCCTTCATAAGGGGCATAGGGGAGGTCCTTGTGCACCAAACCACTGAATTATTGTCTGAGTAATGACATTTATAAGGATATGGATCTACACTGTTCAATTACACATTGAAAAAGGTAACGGTTTAGAATAATTATTTGAACATACATGTATATTGAGTAAAGCTTAGAGAAGACATGTACTTTGAGGACAACTGAAAAGTGAGGAAATGAATATTGATCACGTGTAGTGTGTTATCAAATAAAGTCTTGTTCGTGCTTGATTAAGTCCCCCTTAAAAAGGTTTTGTGGCATTTACTTCATGATAAACTGAGTTTAGGGACCATTCACCTTTTTGGTTTTCACTTTGTCCAAGACCTGATTAGATGAGAACACTGATACATGTAACACGTCGTGGCACCACACAGAGAAGGGAGTTGCTATGGATACTAAGTGGTTAACGATATATCATTTGACAACTGTTGATTCTTCTACTTGACCACCCACTGTACAGTCAGCTGTGTAGGTGTCAGCAAAGCACAACATAAACAGAAACAACCCAGCCAATATTCAGCCTATTCATCATGATATTTTTCTCATTTTAACTCACCCGAGTGAACATAACAAGTGCCATCATATTGTATTTTTTAAATATTTTTTTTTACTTTAAGAGAACATTTTAGAGCAACCCTGAAAGCTCTCTGGTCATCGTTGGTCTAAAGAGTTTCCATTTCAGAGCTCAAACAGAAAAAATGATCCGATGGCCTGGAAGCTAGTTCAGGGGTGTGACTTGTCAATACTTTCTTTGCCCCTTTTTAGCGATCACTGAATATGGGTACGGCTTGGCATGGATGGCTTTGATACCACACCACAAAGACTGCATATTAGCTTCACCAAGCTCAACAATCTTTATCATCATCATTATCTGACTGGAGATATCTTATGCTCCATTGACAAGAGGAGTGCACTTCTTTCCTTCCTTCACCCACCACCAACTTTAAAAACAATACAAGTAAAACAAAGTATCATCTTTCTCTCTCTCTTATAACTTTATCGTCATGCTATCTTGAGAGTCTTTCACTCTCTACCAAAAGTTGCAGCACTATTACATTTTACAGTGATGTAATGACTCTGAAGAGGAAATAAGAGAGAACAAATAACAACAAAAAGTAGCGTAAATTGCACAGTCATTGGGGGTGGGGCTGGATTTAGGTCTGATGGTGAACTGTCATGAAAACCCTATCAGTGACGTTGTGTCGTCTCTATGGCGATGATGGCACAGACACCTCCAGTAGGCGGTTGTTCTTGCGCTTGCAGGCAGCACTGGTGCCGTTCTTAGGCCCCCCCTGGATGAACTTGACACACACCTTGTCCTGCTTGAACTGAACGAGGAACCTGCCAGGGAGACAAAGAGGAAGGAGGATTAGAAACGTCCTCTGACATCACTTCCTGGGATTTAACTAGCCTGATCCTAGATCTGTTTGTGAAAACATGATAATAACTGTAGCAGTTGCCAAGACATCACAAACACATGACGAGAAACATCACAAACACTTGACGAAGAGAAACAACAACAGCACTGCAATGTAAAGTCTCTCTTACTCGTCTGAGATATCAATGTTGATTTGGTCCTTGTCTGCAGCAGTGGTCCATGTGCGGTGGAGTTTGGTGATGATCTCAATAAGATGCTCACTGTTTAGCAGGAAGTCACCTTTGGCAGCTGAAGCAGAGCCCTATGGGTTAAACACACAGAGAAGAGTGTTAATAATTTCAAAGTCAATATGCCTACCCAATCTTTCCATGATTAGCACCTTACTGGTACATTAAAAGTTTAAAAAAACAGAACTTTAGTATTACAACTAGATACACAGCAGGTAAAACTGGTTGAAATGCCATCATTAGAATCAGTTTGCAACCAGTTGATATGCAGCAAGCAAAGCAGGTTCATTTCAACCAGCTTTACCAGCTGGTTAGTTAGCTAGGTGGATGTCCATGTGTAAGTGCATCACAGTGCAGATGGAGTAATGCTCCCTGCCTCCATCACCTCTTTGAGCTTGAGGGCGAAGAAGCCGTCACTCTGAGTGCTGACCGACACGCTGGTGAGGTCTGGCAGCGGCACGCTGGCCTTCACCTGGCCTGTCTTCTGGTCAGCTAAGACAAAGTTGTTTTTGGTCAGCAAGAAGAGCCTTGGTGACCCCTGTAACAACGAGAGGCTAGGTTTAAAACCCTAAGAATTTGACAACAGTTTATTTTTACGGTACAGAAATGGTTATTTACCCAGAAAGTGCATGGTAAAATCATAATAAAGTAATAACTAAAACCTATAAACACCTTTATCGTAAAAATAGCATTTATTCTTGGTGATAGTGGTATAAAACAATAGGTAGGCTGTATCTGTAAAACATACGTTTTCCTACTGTAAAGTATAGCTACAGATATCCTCTTATAATATAGAATTGACTGATGAGTTTGGGCCATATGAACTGTAATACAGTCCTGTTCAGGCCTGTCAGACTGTTGACCCCCTCAGGCTTCAGTCAAAGGTGATAGATTTTTCTGAGGCAAGGTCAAATCAAATCAGTGTTTATTGGTCACAATATACGTGTGCCCTTGGGCTGTAGTGGTCACAAAATTGTCAGCCGGTGATTGTTAAGCAAATAACTGGTCGGTCTCACGGTAATTTATCATTAATTAACATAAACACATTCAGCATCTCCTGACATCCACACATGCAAGCCATTTTAAAAGGTCTAATGCATCCATATAATATAGCCTACACCGTCACAATAAATCCATTATTTATGTTAGGTCTAAAGAAGCATGATTTGAAGAAAATGTCTATTTTAGTAGAAAATAATAGCATACTCGGAGTTGTCCTTATGTTAGGTCCTGATGTGGCTATGCCAAATGGCTGTGGGCTACATTAGTTAATTAAGTAGACAAGATTTACTTATAATTCCGTGGCATTATTTTATATTATTTATTAGTATGAAGAATACAATTGAACAAAGCTGAATAAAATATAAATATTTCCTCCAAACGATTTGAAGGAGTCCGCACTATTCTGTTTAGAGCAGTTAACAAAGAAATAGGTACCCCTTTATGCTTAATTTAGAGTTATTGATGTAACTTTAGTTGTTCTACAAACTTCAGGCTATATATTTTGATTTTCAATACATTACAAGGCTGCATCCAGGCTGTATCACAACCGGCCGTGATTAGGAGTCCCATAGGGCGGTGGCACAATTGGCCCATCGTCGTCCGGGTTTGGCCGGTGTAGGCCGTCATTGTAAATAAGAATTTGTTCTTAACTGACTTGCCTAGTTAAATAAAGGTTAAAGTTGCTTGAAAAGGCATGAGCGCTGCTTTGTTTTTTGCGCACTCCAATAGTCTCTCATTCACAATTTGACAAGCACTTAAAAGTGAAGACAGACATACAACTTACGTGTGGCCTTTGTACAATTCCGAGGCGCATATTGAAGACATTGGAAGAACTGTCCACATTTACCTTTTGTCAGCCAAACAGATGAGTAGGCCTAACGAACAACAAAAGCACTAGCCTATGTCAATCTACAACCACCATAGTAAAAAAGTTGATCTATCCCATTTTGTGCCAGAAAGAAATATTCCAAACAGTCTGCGACAGTTGTGAGATTAAATCGATCTCAAATGAATACAACCACTTGCATCAAAAAACATGTTTATGCAATATGGCTGACGCAACAGATCACAATGTTCAGCTTAAAATGTTGGTCAACTATTAGGCTATTTCTTCACATTATAGGCGCAGCAATGCACACATGGTACTAGGCTATAAGCGCAAATGTTCTATTAGCAGGAAAACACCATTATCAAAAGTGACCACAAATGCAATTATGCATGTAATGCTTTTATTATAAAGGTGCATTTTTATGGTGAAAATGTTCTTCCCCAAAGTTGAAACTCATGTGCTGCTTATATATATTGGTTAGGCTCTACACCCCTTGTAAAGTGGATTAATGTCTTTAAATTTGAAGATGTTTTTCTGGCCACTTTAGGTAAACATTCGTAAAACATAGGCCTATGGGGCTAGGCTACATGAGGTGTGTGGGGCTAGGCTACATGAGGTGTGTGGGGCTAGGCTACATGAGGTGTGTGGGGCTAGGCTACATGAGGTATGCGACTATGATTTGAAAAAGTACAAAAACAAGGCATAGTTTCTTATGCTGGGCATCATTCACAAGTGACAATATATAATTCACAAGTGATAAGCTAATATTTTCACCCATCAAACTATTCTTGATTTAATCTGGTCTTTCAGATACCAAATAATATATGTGGCATTTATTTTGATGTAGAAATGAACCAGTATTATGCACTTCTATTGAAACAGGGGCAGCGGGGAACAAATACGTACATTATGCACTTAAATAGCAAATGGAGGACACTTTTCCCAGTGGTTCATTTTCATGCCAGCCAGGTAGGCAATACTCCTGTTGTAAATATAAGCAATGTGCTTAAAATTAGGAATGTTGAGAAAAATATAGTAGGCATAGACTATAGAAAGCTGATGGGATCCTCGTATTTTTCTTAACAGCCATCACTTGGTTTTCTCCCGCAATTGCAAATGTTGTGCAACATATGATTAGATTTTCGAAAACATTTGCATTGATGTCAGAGTGATTATAGGGACAATAGAGTGCCGAGTACCAGGTAGTTAGCAAGTTTGGTAAGTTACTAATGACCAGCACCAGCGCTTGGAGAAGCCTAATTACCGTGACTAAATGGTCATGTGAAATTTGACTGCCTTCATGACAGCCGGTGTGGCGGTAATACGGTTATCGCAGCTGCAGCAAAATGCTTATGTCTCTAGCTCCAACAATGCAGCAATCCAAAAAATTACCGGAGCGCCAAGTCTAGGACCAAAAGGCTCCTTAATACCTTCTACCTCCAAGCCATAAGACTGCTGAACAATTAATAAAATGGCCAGCGGATTATTACATTGACCCTCTCCTCCCACTTCTTTTGTACACCGCTGCTAATGGCTGTTTATTATCTATGCATAGTCACTTCACCCCTACCTACATGTACAAATTACCTCTAACCTGTACCCCGCACACTGACTCTGTGCCTCGTTATGGTGTTAATTTTTATTATTATTTTTTACTTTAGTCTACTTGGTAAACTCTTCTTGCACTGCACTGTTGGTTAAGGGCTTGTAAGTAAGCATTTCACAGTAATGTCTACACTTGTTGTATTCAGCGCATGTGACAAATAAAGTTTGATTTGATTAGATTTACAAAAGAACAAGAAAATAAGCCCTTACACTCATGGGAATCGGCCTATATGCATAGGTCTAAATTTAAATGTTTGTTGCTGAAGAAATATGGAAAGCATATGCATAACCATGGTAGAAAAAGGGAACAGTTAAGAGATGGGAAATATTTAAAGGTGACAGTTCATCTGTCAAGACTGAATCCTAACATTACACTGCTGATTTTATGTTCATTTTACATTTACTGTACTCAATGCACTTGTTGATAATGAAATTTGAAAATACATTCAGTAACATAAGAATATTTGAGAAAAATTTGGGGTAGGTGCAACATAAGACAACAATGACAATGGTTTAAGTGAGAGAACTAACTGGTGTTTCCAAGTGGCCACACAACTCTACAAAGTGTGCACAGTTCCAAAGTAATTTCAATGAACTTGAAGACTCTTCTTTGAGTCATACAACTTTAGGTTGCTTTTTTTAGCTCTCCTAGCTGTGCTGTTGCAGAACTAGAGCAAGCAAACTTGTAGTTGTTTTCTATTTGTCACGCACAGCATTCAAGTTCAGAATGGCTGTCAGTCGAAACCCATACAGAGCTGTGAAGAAACCCTGAGCTCTGACACGTATAGCATCTTACTGCACAGTCATTGCATTCCAATTTATGCACTCACCAGTTTCCAAACCTGTAATTGGCAACCCATCTATGGGTATGAGTGTAAGGGCTACGACACAACAGAATGAGCAATGAGTCCAGAATATAAATATACACTCAGTGGCCAGTTTATTATGTACACCCATCTATTATTGGGTCGGACCCCACTTTGCCTCCAGAACAGCCAGAATTCCTTGGGGCATGGATTCTACATGGTGTGGCGTTCAAACATTACTCAATTGGTATCAAGGGAGCTAGTGTGTGCCAGGAAAACAATCCCCACACCATTACACCACCAGCCTGTAGCATTTACACCAGGCAGGATGGGGCCATGGACTCATGCTGCTTACGCCAAATCCTGATTCTGCCATCAGCATGACGCAACAGGAACTGGGATTCATCGGACCAGGTGATGTTTTTCTACTCCTTAATTGTCCAGTGTTGGTGATCGTGTGGTCACTGGAGCCGCTTCTTCTCGTTTTTAGCTGATAGGAGTGGAACCCGGAGTGGTCGTCTGCTACAATAGCCCATCCTTGACATGTACTGATGAGTTATAAGTTCCAAGATGCCATTCTGCGCCATTATTTGGCTGTTACCTTACATGATTCTTGCCATTCTCCTTCAACCTCTCATTAATGAGCTGTTTTCGCCCACAGGATGGCCGCTGACTGAACTTTTAATTTGTCGCACCATTCTCTGTAAACCCTAGACACTGACTGTTGTGCGTGAAAAGCCAAGGATGCCAGCAGTTTCGGAGATACTGGAACTGCCGCGCCTGGCACCGATGATCATACCATGCTCAAAGTCGCATAAGTCACTCATTTTGCCCACGTTCAATCAAACAGTAATTGAATGTCTCGATGTCTGTCTGCCTGCTTCATACAGCAAGCCACGGCCACATGACTCACTGTGTGTAGGAGCAAGCCATTTTCATTAACGGGGTGGAGAACCTAATAAACGGGCCACTGAGTGTAGCGTGTATATGAATATTGTGCATAGACAGTAATTGAATAGCAAATGTACTGTTTGTACAGCAGTTGTCATGGCTAGAATACAGTATATACACATGCAGTGCCCCCGGAAAGCATTCATACCCTTGGACTTATTCTACATTGTATTACAGCCGAAATTCAAACAGATTTCTCTCTCACCAATCTACACACAATACTTCATATTAATGACAACGTGAAAACATGTTTTTAGAAATGTTTGCACATTTAAAAATAAAAAAACCCCCAGAAAGATCTAATTTACATACGTTTTCACACAAGTTAATACTTTGTAAAAGCCCCTTTGACAGCAGTTACAGCTCCGAGTCTTAATGGGCAAGTTTCTAAGAGCTTTCCACACCTGGATTGTGCAACATTTGCCCATTATACTTTTAAATTCTTAAAGCTCTGTCAAATTGGTTGTTGATCATTGCTGGACAACCATTTTCAGGTCTTGCCATAGATTTTCAAGTAGATTTAAGTCTAAACTGTAACTCGGCCAGAAACATTCACTGTTGGTAAGCAACTCCAGTGTAGATTTGGCCTTGTGTTTAAGGTTATTGTCCTGCTGAAAGGGGACTTCATTTCCTAGTGGCTGGTGGAAAGCAGATAACCAGATTTGACTCCGGTATTTTGACTGTGCTTAGCTCCATTCACTTTATTTTTCATCTCGAAAAACTCCACAGTCCTTAATGATTACAAGCATACCCATAACATGATGCAGCCACCATTATACTTGAAAATAGAGACCGCTGTACTCAGTAATGTGTTGTGTTATGTTTGGGGCAAATCCAAAACTTCATATTGCCACATGTAAACTCAGCAAAAAAAGAAATGTCCTCTCACTGCGTTTATTTTCAACAAACTTAACATGTGCAAATATTTGTATGAATATAACAAGATTCAACAACTGAGACAAACTGAACAAGTTCCACAGAAACGGAATAATGTGTCCCTGAACAAAGGGGAGGGGGGGTCAAAATCAAAAGTAACAGTCAGTATCTGGTGTGCCACCAGCTGCATTAAGTACAGCAGTACATCTCCTCCTCATGGACTGCACCAGGTTTGCCAGTTCTTCCTGTGAGAGGTTACCCCACTCTTCCACCAAGGCACCTGCAAGTTCCTGGACATTTCTGGGGGGAATGGCCCTAACCTCCACCCTCCAATCCAACAGGTCCCAGACGTGCTAAATGAGATTGAGATCCGGGCTCTTCGCTGGCCTTGGCAGAACACTGACATTCCTGTCTTGCAGGAAATCACGCACAGAACGAGCAGTATGGCTGGTGGCATTGTCATGCTGGAGGGTCATGTAAGGATGAGCCTGCAGGAAGGGTATCACATGATGTCTTCCCTGTACTGGACAGCGTTGAGATTGCCTGCAATGACAACAAGCTCAGTCCAATGATGCTGTGACACACCGCCCCAGACCATGACGGACCCTCTACCTCCAAATTGATCCCTCTCCAGAGTACAGGCCTCGGTGTAACGCTCATTCCTTCAACGATAAACATGAATCCGACCATCACCCTCGTTGAAACAAAACCACGACTCGTCAGTGAAGAGCATTTTTTGCAAATCCTGTCTGGTCCAGCGACGGTGGGTTCGTGCTCATAGGCGACGTTGTTGCCGGTGATGTCTGGTGATGACCTGCCTTACAACAGGCCTACAAGCCTTCAGTCCAGCCTCTCTCAGCCTATTGCTGACAGTCTGAGCACTGATGGAGAGACTGTGCGTTTCTGGTGTAACTCCGGCAGTTGTCGTTGCCATCCTGTACCTGTCCCGCATGTGTGATGTTTGGATGTACCGATCCTGTGCAGATGTTGTTACACGTGGTCTGCCACTGCAAGGACGATCAGCTGTCTGTTCTGTCTCCCTGTAGTGCTGTCTTAGGTGTCTCAGTACGGACATTGCAATTTATTGCCCTGGCCACATCTGCAGTCCTCATGCCTCCTTGCAGCATGCCTAAGGCATGTTCACGCAGATGAGCAGGGACCCTGGGCATCTTTCTTTGTGTTTTTCAGAGTCAGTAGAAAGGCCTCTTTAGTGGCCTAAATTTCCATAACTGTGACCTTAATTGCCTACCGTCTGTAAGCTGTTAGTGTCTTAACGACCGTTCCACAGGTGCATGTTCATTAATAGTTGATGGTTCATTGAACAAGAATGGGAAACTGTGTTTAAACCCTTTAAAATGAGGATCTGTGAAGTAATTTGGATTTTTACGAATTATCTTTGAAAGACTTTGTCCTGAAAAAGGGACGTTTCTTTTTTTGCTGAGTTTATTTGCAGTATTACTTTAGTTTATTGCCTTGTTGCAAACAGCATGCATGTTTTAGAATATTTTTATTCTGTACAGGTTTCCTTCCTTTCACTCTGCTAGTATTGTGGAGTAACTTCAATGTTGTTGAGCCATCCTCTGTTTTCTCCTATCACAGCCATTAAACTCTGTTTTAAAGTAATCATTGGCCTCAGTATTGAATTTCTCGATCTGATTTTGCAGATGTAATGTACTTGTCGATCTGGTTTTGCTGAGGTAAGGTAATTTTGAGAAAGGTACTTGCCTTGCCGTTGGCCCGGTTTATCTTGTTCACCACGTCAGCCAGTAGCACCTTCTCCTCCACAGCACTGTTCAGCTTCTGGTACTTAGGGTTCTTATGGATCTCTAGATAGTCTCCTTTGAAAGGCTGGCTCACGCTGAAACAATAATAATGCATGCATTTTATATAGCACTTTCCATGGACCGAAGGACGCAACAGAGAGGAACCCGCAACAATGCATAGACTATACTCAGAGGATTTAGTTTGCCAGATTCACTGCTTGGAACATTAGCTTACAACATTAGCTTTACATCAAACGTGATGTAATGTATTTATCAAAAATGACGATATGATATACCTGCTGGGGTACAGAGCCTTTTTGTTCTTGAAGATCTCACTGGCCTCCAGTTTCTCCTCGTACACAGCCTTCTTCTCCTCTGTGAACTGGCCACGGTGCTTCTTGCACTGATCATTCAAAATACACATATTTCACTGGGAAGTTTGTTATATTGATGTCCCCCGTACTGTAAACTATAAAGCCAGAGTGCAACACTGGTTATACATCCATACAATCAGTTTACAACCAGGTTGTAATCTGGTTATAATGGCATCATATTGACCAGATTTGCACGCTGGGTAGTGTCATATACTATTTGACTCTTATAATAACCTGTAGGATCTGTGATGACCACTTGAAAGAACTGCCAAAGGTAATAACTAACTGACCCTCCAGAGGTGGAAGATCCTCCTGAGCTCAGTGTGAGCTCCCTCCAGGAAGCCGTAAGGCTGGGCTGACCAGGTGTTGTCTATGGGTGACATGGAGGGCACGGTAGTCTTCAGACCCAGGAAGTACTTCTGCATCTAAAGGGAGACCAGCATATATTCAATACCTTCCATTCAGACTTGGATTACTGTTAAAATTCAGGAACATTATAGAACCGGTTTCCCGGGCAAAGATTAAGCCTTGTCCGGGAAACATGTTCAATGGAGATTCTCCATATAAATGGCTTTTTAATGCAGGACTAGGCTTAATCTGTGTCTGGGAAAACGTCCCCTTAGTGATTCAAACAAACACTGTCCATCAGTGCTTAAAAGGGATGGACAGCTCCTTCATGTTAGCCTGGTCCCAGATCTGATTGGGTCGTCTTACCAACTCGGACCAGCTTACATTCACGCTCTCACTTACGATTCTCTGGATGATAAAGCAGTAGATCTTCTTGCCAGCGTTGGCCCTAAAGAACTTCCTGTACTCCCGGCGAACCTATAACCAAGGAGACAACTGATGATCATCACCATAGTGATCTGATTTGAGGCATGACATCACAACAACACTGATTGACATGACACTAGAACAGGGCTAGCCAACACTATTCCTGGGGAGATGTCCTCCTGTAGGTTTTCACTCCAACCCCAGTTTTAATTAAACCAATGAATCTTATCAAGGGTTGTAGAAAAAATCTACAGTATGGAAGGTTGGAGAACCCTGCACTAGAACAGGCAGATGTGGTTAGTTAAACAATGAACCCAACGTACAAAGTCATGAAATATTATATGTAAACTGTTGAGCACTCAACTCAACTTTAATCATAAATGGGATTTTCTCCCAAATGGTTTTGCTGAAATGAGATTTAAAACACACTGATTGGAGTCAGTTAATCGTTAACAGGTTCGGAGAGCTGCTCTGTGATGTGCAAAGGTGACGTGCACATTGTGCAGTCAATTAATGAGAGTATTGGGGTCACTCAAGACTACAATAATACTGGTGAAAAGGAAGAGATAATGGAGTAGATATAGAAGAGGACAAAGAGGAAGAAGGAGAAGAAGGAGCGGCTGGGCAGGGCAGGGCAGGGAGTGGCTGGAGGGTAGGCGGGAGTGGCTGGAAGGTAGGAAGTAGTGGCTGGAAGGTAGGAGGGAGTGGCTGGAAGGTAGGAGGGAGTGGCTGGAAGGTAGGAGGGAGTGGCTGGAGGGTAAGAGGGAGTGGCTGGAGGGTAAGAGGGAGTGGCTGGAGGGTAGGAGGGAGTGGCTGGAGGGAGTGGCTGGAGGGTAGGAGGGAGTGGCTGGAGGGTAGGAGGGAGTGGCTGGAAGGTAGGAGGTAATGGCTGGAAGGTAGGAGGGAGTAACTGGGCAGAGTGCAGGTATACCTGGAGTCCCCGCCAGTAGGCCCAAATGACGGCGACGGCGTGCTTACGCCTGGCCTCCTCCTTCAGGCACCTTAGCTCCCTGCGTGCCTGTCAGGAAGAAGGAAGGAAAGAGTGGGAAGAAAATTGTTAAAATATGGGAATAATAAGAGACTGATATGGAGGAGGAGATACTGCCTTGTGTAGGAACACACATCACACAAGAGCCCGGTCTAGTTAAGAGCCTGAAGATAATTTAACCCACTATGGGAAGAATGCAATTATCATGAAATAGACTACAGTATTATTAAATGTCTATGTACTGTACATCTATATTAGCAATAACTTTTTTGATTGAAACAGATGGCTGTGTTGGGCATGAGCAAAGTACGAAGTTCAAAGTTCACAAGTCAGTCAGCAGGTTTCTCCAAGGTTCCATACACTGCACACTGAAAAAAATATGAATCACTGCAAGCCTCAAGGAATCAGCAAGCAAAGAGTCGCAGCATGCAAAAGGTGAGGCTTGGGCCTCAGGGAGGAATAGAAACACCACATCCCCAAACATCCTGACCTTTGATAACAAAGGATGAGAAATCAATGCCAGGATAGCGGAGTTTGTTGGTGGTTTGGGGTAGGGCAGGCACAGGGTCTATTCAAGGTTCCAGGCACTGTGTGTGATGCCCCCCCCCCCTCCCCTGATTTGAGTCTGGATCAGCTATAATCCATCAGGCTGCATAGCAAAGAGGCTTAAGTGACTATCTTTACCACACCCCTCCCCCATCCATCCCTAGTGCCCAGGCCTGTCCATTATCTACCAGAGCCAAGGCTCACCAGACCTCCAACCATCTATTGCTAGATCTTTTCCATTAAACCCTTCAAGGTTAGCTAACAGCACCTAGTTGGGCTGAGAGAGCCAGAAGGGGGGCTTAGGGGACTTGTTCCATTCCAGTAGGTTAGGTGACTTTCCCCCCTATTTCAATTCTGTTTTGGCATGCGATGGGACATTGGATGAGGGTTTGTATGGCACCTTTTCATGCAATATAGACAGGATGGGTGGTGGTAATGGGGAGGATAGCTAGAGACCTTTTGGGGTCTGCTCAGCCCAATGTTTAGCTAATGCAGGGGTCTGGCATCGGTCTGGGTTTATTGATGGCGAAATGGGGAAATGGCAGGTGAGCGGCGGGATATGGATGGATATTGTCGACAACAGGCTGCTTTCCAAATACCTTGGTCCCCTGCCAGCCAGCCCAAATGACAGACACAGCGTGCTTTTCTCGCGCCTCCTTCTTTAGAAACCGCAGTTCTCGCCGAGCCTGGAGAAGTGGTGGGGTTTATGGTTTGTGTTTTGGAAAGAATATACCCGTTGGGATGGATGTTGGCAGCAATAAGAAGCAGACAGAATGTGTAGCCTACCACACAATGAAGTAGCAGAAAGATTAAGGCAATGAAGGATAACATTAACTACTCTTTGGAGCTTATGACTGAGTGATAGGAATTAGCACCATTAGTACAAAGTCCAGGTTTCCCTGATGTAGACAGATGTTAATTGTATCTAATATCAAATATATTGATGTAAACTTTGTGACTACTGTGTATGGCTATTTGATAACACATTAGAACTTGGCATGGTCTGTTTTAGTAGAACAGCTCACATAAATCACTGACGCCACTCTGATTCAGTGGAAGTACTGTGGGCTTTTCCCAGGCTAAGAGACGAGATCTACCAATTAGATGGGCCAATTAGTAGCGTGCGTCGGTCATGTAACAGACATGATAAATGTGTCAATAAAAGGCATTTGATGATTATCTGGTCAGTTTGTCCGTAAAGCCTTTAGATAAGATGTTGCTGAGATACAAAATAGTGTCAGAGGTCTTCCAAAGATAGCAGTACTGTGTCATCAGTTGACTGCATCCCGTGGTTAAAGGCCCATAAAATATGACATGTTGTGCATGGACCGTTTTAAAGGATTATATGTGGCCTCTAAAGCAAAGAATGTCACGCTAAATTGATAAAGTGCGAATGGTAGCATAGGTGCTATGTTGATAAGGGCCTAGGTTATGAACGGTGGCTCTCTATTGTGATATCTAGCAGATAGAATACAGTCCAATCTCAGCATGGCCTATTCTCAGAACTAATGCATCAAAGTGAACACATGATACCCATTTTGATTATCTAATGCAGCCTACTGTACATCAAGTCTCTCACATAGTAAGAGATTACAGCGGAATGCAATGACAAACTTCATCAAGAAAACAACAGACCAAGACAATAGTGGGTTGTAGCACTTTCTGTTGTTCCTAAGGAAGGAAGTAAGGAAGGTTCCATTGCAGTAAAAAAAAAAACAGAGGCTGCTAGCACAGAGAGGTTTATAGTTTAAAGTAGAGGTCGACCGATTAATCGGCAGGGCCGATTTCAAGATCTCATAACAATCCTTTTTGGATGCCGATTATATTGAGGAAACTGCGTGGCAGGCTGACCACCTGTTACGCGAGTGCAGTATCAAAAGGACCTTGTGGCTGCAATGAGCCAAGGTAAGTTGCTAGCTAGCATTAAACTTATCTTATAAAAAACGTTACCTACACATAGTTTTTGATATTACTAGGTTAACTAGCTTGTCCTGCGTTGCACATAATCAATGCAGTGCCTGTTAACTTATCATCGAATCACAGCCTACTTCAACTTTGCTAAATGGGTGATGATTTAACAAGTGCTTTTTTTTGCAAATGCGCATTTGTTGCACAAATGTACCTAACCATAAACATCAATGCCTTTCTTAAAATCAATACACAAGTATATTTCTTTAAAACTGCATATTTAGTTCAAATAAATGTATATTAGCAGGCAATATTAACTAGGGAAATTGGGTCACATCCCTTGCGTTCAGTGCAAACAGAGTCAGGGTATATGCAACAGTTTGGGCCGCCTGGCTTGTTGCGAGCTGTGTTTCTTCCTAACAAAGACCATAATTAATTTGCCAGAATATTACATAATTATGACATAACATTGAAGGTTGTGCAATGTAACAGAAATATTTAGAATTAGGGTTACCACCAGTTTGACAAAATACGGAATGGTTCCGTATTTCACCGAAAAAAACATTTTGTTTTTGAAATGATAGTTTCCGGATTTGACCATATTAAAGACCAAAGGCTCGCATTTCTGTGTGTTTATTATAATTAAGTCTATGATTTGATATTTGATAGAGCAGTCTGACTGAGCGGTGGCAGCAGCAGGCTCGTAAGCATTCATTCAAACAGCACTTTACTGCATTTGTCAGCAGCTCTTAGCAATGCTTGAAGCACAGTGCTGTTTATGACTTCAAGCCTATCAACTCCCGAGAATAGTCTGGCAATACTAAAGTGCCTATAAGAACATCCTATAGTCAAAGGTAAATGAAATAGTCGACGCGTCATTATTCCTATAGTAACTACAACCTAAAACCTCTTAACTGGGAATATTAAAGAACTGGGAATATTGAACCACCAGCTTTCATATGTTCTCATGTTCTGAGCAAGGAACTTAAAAGTTAGCTTTTTTACATGGCACATATTGCACTTTTACTTTCTTCTCCAACACTGTTTTTGCATTATTTAAACCAAATTGGACAACTCTCATCATTTATTTGAGACTATATATAATTTATGTATTATATTAAGTTAAAATAAAAAGGTTCATTGTTCATTCAGTATTTTTGTAATTGTCATTATTATAAATTTATATAAAAATCGTCCGATTAATCTGTATCGTTTTTTTTGGGTCCACCAATAATCGGTATTGGCGTTGAAAAATCATAAAATCGGTCGACCTCTAGTTTAAAGGGGTAAAAATATGTTACTGGGTAACCCTTTCAACAACCTACAAAATTACACCTATTAAAGGGAAAATAAAACATGAGTTACAAACAATGGTAGACGAGGGGCGACATTAGTGGACCATGGGACAACAGAGGGATGAGGAGGAGCCATGTCAGTTTCAAGGGGAGGGGCGGGACATGGGGGATGATGGACAGCTGGGATGGCAAAACACGATGGCAGCAGACTTAAATACCTTGGTCCCCTGCCAGTATGCCCATATGACAGACACGGCATGCTTATTCCGTGCCTCCGTCTTTAGGCGCCGCAGCTCCATCCGGGCCTGGGGGTGGCCAGGAGGGTGGAAGGATAGAGGGAGCAGGGAGGGAAGGGTGAGATGAGGGAAGAATTAGAGGGGGAAGAGAGTGAAAAATAGTGATAAAAAGCAGCGGTCATAAGATCAGCCAGCAGAAGACGACTAGAGGGGGAAAAGCTGTGGAATTGCTCTAGTTTAGCTTTTAGTATAGCTGGGAGACCTGAGCAGAGCCATGTCTTAAAATACTGTATTTCCCTACCTGGCTCTGTCACAGATAAACCTTGTAAAAGCAAAAAGTCAGTGGATGCCCATAATCAGTAGTCCATCAATTTTCTTCCCAAGATCTTCATTCTACACATCTTTACATTGTCTAATTGTTATGTTGCCATTAGGTAGTGTTTGAGCCAGTACCTGAGTCCCATGCCAGTACGCTGCAATGGTAGTCACTGCCTCCTTGCATCTCTTCTCGTATTTCAGCTGTCGCAAGATCTTGCGGGCCTGGAGAAAAACAATTTGTTTAAAAACATTCCTTTACTGCAATGTTATCAAAGAAAAATATGCATTCTTATAGTGTTTGACTAGCATGCTGACATAGACATACCTTCCACCCTCTGGTGAAGGACTGCATCACTAGTGTAGCGCTCTTGATCTTCTCATATTTCTTTTGTTGCTGAAACAGGACAAGGCAAAAGACACTGAGCTCAATAGACAAGTAAATTCGAACTTCAGTAATCTAAAATCTATAGCTAGCATAATACAGATGTGGGAACTTAATTTGACCACCCTGTTGCATGACATTTCCTGAATAGTAGGAAATGTAAACTTGTAGTGTATTCGAGTTTTAAAAAGGCTTCTAAAGTTTGTAATTTCCACTTTAAAAAATGCAGACTTGATTTGCCCTAAGTAGAAATGTATCAACCCACACATAAATGTCCATTAATTATGATCCACACAATAATTCACATTTCCTGTTACTGCAGTATTATTTTCCTGCTGTGAGAAACTGGTTAAATAAAGAACCTACACCTGTACAACAGCTCCAGAAATGAATAGGAGAGGAATCAAATCAAATTTTATTTGTCACATACACATGGTTAGCAGATGTTAGTGCGAGTGTAGCGAAATGCTACACTCGCACTAACATCCTGCCTTTCCCCTACTGATTCTACTGATTCTGAGAATCATCCAAACTAGAATTTCTGGAAAACCTGGGGACTTTGGGAAAGTTGAAGTTGTGTGTGCCTGCATGTCCATAGTTGAGACAAGCTAACTCACTGCATATCTGCGGTACCAGGCTGCTACCACCACCTGGCTTTTCTTCAGCAGGAGGAAGTGAGTACGACACTTCCATCCCCGGTAGATCTTCTGGATCAGGGTGGCCAGGTCCTCCAGACACGCCCTTCTCCTCTCCTCCAGGGTGAACAGCTGGGGACACAGGAAGAGGGTGGGCATCAAGAGGATGATAGGAACATCAACATGTACTATGATACTAGGGACGCCAGCATAGTCTGTACAATTTAGGAATGAGCGGACATGTTCAATGAGACAGGATGCCATTTTGGAACAATATTGTGTGGTTTTGGAAGCAGCACAAGATCTTGAGATTGATAAGGGGCTTCTATATGTGCCCAAACATTTCCTCCACCTCAAAGACAGATCTAGGGGATGAGAGTTCAGTGACCTAGACTAGACCCCACCCTACCACCAGCCTGACTGAACCTTCACCGTACAGCTGAGAGATGGAGATACCTAGCTAATCTGGTAAGAAGGTACAGTAAATCAAAGATAAGGACAAACCCCTTTGAGATCAGGCTTTGTTTAGGCTGGCTCCTGGGCTGACTAAAGAGTATGTTGTTCCACCCACCACTGCAGTTTCTAAAAGCCCATGATGCTATGGAGACTAGGCCTAAATGTTCCTTTTTTTCCCACATGCTCCTATCTGAGCCGCTGTATAATGGATAAGTGAAGCCATGTGTTCTCAGAATGTTCCATAATGTTGGTTAAGCCTCGTAATTAGTAGAGAGGGGCAGGACTTCCTTCTTCTAGAAGCCTTTTAACGCAGGTCAAACATGAGAGCATCAGCCAACTGGATTCTGGCATTAGTCTGTCTCCTCATATTTATGATCTATGGCTACATCTTCTGTACTAATACAACTGGACAAATGCCAGTTACAGAGCATGCTGCTCTTTCCAAGGTTAAGGGTTACTGCTACTACTCCATTAATACTATCCAACACAGTAAGAGGGTCCAGATCAACTGGGTGTGCCTCTGCAATATCATGTTATATCATGTCATGCTACCGTTCTGGGGTTCCTGATGAAGATTTTGGAGCGTCCGTAGGCAAACTCCTCAGCTGGAACAGAACAGTCTGTCAGCAGCACCTCCACTCCATCCCTACAAGGAGACAGAGGTACAGCTCTTGACTATTCTGTTACGACCCTTCTCTTAACTAGTTAGACATGTGTCATGTACATGATTAAAAGGTACAACATGGGGACAGTTATGATGAAGCTGAAAGGACAAAAGATAGGGGACTAAAGGGAGAGACAGACCGAGGGAGAGGAAGAGACAGAGGGTAGATGGATCGGATAAGGCAGAGAGAACACAGGCGGCAAGAATGCCATTCTAAGACGATAACAGTCTATATCTGAAGTAACATGTGGGAGGAAAACATGTTGTAACCTCATGAACCACTTACACACCATATAAGGAGTACACAAACTAGACACCAAATATGCTGTTGTGTATAATCCACATCAGATAGGAATCGATGTAATACATTTTAGGGATAGGTATTTGTCATTATTTCACTATTCAAATGATATGGGCTCCCAAGTGATTGGGGCTCAAGCGTGGCACAGTGGTCTAAGGCACTACATCTCAGTGCAAGAGGTGTCACTATAGTACCTGGTTCGAATCTAGGCTGTATCACATCCATCCGTGATTGGGAGTCCCATAGGGTGGCGCACAATTGGCCCAGCGTCGTCCGGGTTTGGCCGGAATAGGCCGTCATTATAAATAAGAATGTTCTTAACTGACTAGTTAAATAAAGGTTAAATAAAATTTTAAAAAAATATGACATAAGATATCCGGAGAGTAACAAAAAAAATAGAAAATGTTTTGCTTTGACTCTCGACCAATCAGAATGATGCAAATGCATATGGCAGGGCCGGACATACTACCTTTCTCCAGTAGTTTGGCTAAAATCAAAAGCGAAAGAAAAGGCTGATTTACGCTATGATAGAACTGATTCTGAAAAGGGTTTCTGGTGAATGTTTTGCATTGATCTGGCCATGTATTGTGGAAATGCTATTTTAAGTAAATACCGTTGTCAGGGCAGTCTGCAGTAGCTCAATGCACCATTATAAAAACTACATTCAAAAGTTTGTTTTATTTAAATTAATAATGTCAAATGTCACGGTATATCCTTGTCGGTAAAAATGTCACAAGGATAATTTAGACAATGTGCGCTCAGGTAACCAAATACTAAAGTCTGTTCGATTAACCGTGCCCATCCCTAATACCTTTACAGTGAATGCAACATGACTTCGAGTGATATTGGCACACAGCAGAAATTTGGTGCATCTGCCTCAACATGCCCTGGACAAAGTAAAGGAAATTGCTGAGCTGTTAGATGGTCTGATAGTCACCCCAGTGCAACCAGATGTAGCCAACCCAAAACGGCTTGTTGACATCATTGTATCATGGTGGGATATGAATGGGCAATTCATCCATGGATGACTATACTGCTGTTGCTACATTGTTATCCAGTTAGAACACTGCTAAACATGGGAAAGGAAACTGTAAAAGCCCTTTGTGAAAACTGCTGATGTAAAAGGCTTAATAAATACATTCGATTGATTTGATTGAGGAAGAGGTAGATATTTTTACTCGATGATCATCACATGGTAAATAAAATATTCCCAACAGGCAGAAAATAACTACAGTATTTCTGTAAAGGCAGAGCTGAGGTCATACCTCGCGGGTCCTCTCCAGTGAGGCCAGGTCTGCTTGCAGAGCATCTTGTACCGCTCCAGACAGGGCTCGTAGGGCTGGCGGAATGCATAGCCTGCCCTCCTCACACGCACATTCTCCATCAGACCCAGGTAACGCACCTGGTGACACACCAGTGAGTCGGTGAAGATGTGGGCTGCCTTCTTATCGTTGGGCTTGATGCACCTGAGGAGAACAGACAGACAGTCAGACACTATTGCATGGACATGTAATGGTAGTCACTGGACCTGATCAGAGTTAACACAGATCTCAGAATACTGCCCCAAGGATCTTAGACTTTTTCTGATCACAACACTGTTCATTTTGAATATGTGATCCTCAGAGTGAACAGTAATTTACCTGATGTAGTTGGGGTTCTTGGTCTGCAGGTTCCTCATTAGTCCCCCTACAGAGGCCTTGAACTGGAAGCCTGCGGTGAGGGGTCTCTTCAGGTTGACCTTCGCAGGGTTTCCCTCAGGAAACAGCTGTTTCATCAGACTGTGGGTGGCCTTGTACATGGCCTGAGACAGGTCTCTGTACAGCAGGTCATTGTTCTTGTCTACAAAGCCCTCCACACGGTACAGCACCTAGACCACAAGACAATTATGAAAACACTAAGACAGTGATGAAAATACTCAGACATGAAGCACAGGAAAATCTGTTATTGCCCCATAAAAAGAACGACAACCCAGAGAGAGGAGGAGTAGTAGTACTTTACTGTCAATCCTAAACTCATCCTGGGGAAATACTTGCCATGGATTGAATCCGATTAATACAAATGCAGCACTGTTTGTGGGGGATGTTGACCAAATGGGGATTATAAGTCTATTTACCCAGAGTGTCTTTAAAGCAGGATATATTCTGGGCTATTCTGGTTCATCATGTGTCAAGGAAAACCTCTGCATTACTGATATATTTTTTTATTTACAATCACTGCATGTGATGCACTCCAGGTAATGCTCTTAACCCAATCTGCACGCTCCTCTCCACTCTGCTCGTGTGACTATAATCAGTATTGATCCTATCTTTTCTCCTCGCCAGTGATTACCAGTGTGTCATATCTAGGTTATACATGTCTATGATTCAGTTTAATTCAGGTCCCACCAGTGATGGGGTTAATTTATCCATTTAAATTCAGTCAAGTCAGGAAATAAACCTAAAATTGGACTTGGAAATTTCAGTTCACTTCCTGAATTGAAATGGAATTGACCCCAACCCTGGGTCCCACACAGTCTCCCAGTATATGTAAAGTGTGTTTCTCCTCCCTACTTTCCCAGCGTAGTGTTGGATGCGGAAGCAGCTGTGAGGCAAGCTGTGGTCTGTCAGGAACTTGGAGTTCTTGCTGAGGCGACTCTCAAAGTGCTGGTGCTCAGCACAGATGGTGTTGAGCTTGTCTAGAAAGGTGTCATCAGTCACTGTGCCTGGCCTGAGACATTCCTCATCCAACATGGCCAGGATACCATTCTGGTTCTGCAACAGAAGGAGAGGAGCGAGTGGGATTATTATAACACATTCCTCTTAACATATTATTCTGAGAATACAATTTTCAAAATAAACTCTAAATGTACGATACAGTATTATAATTGTTCTAAACCGAGTCAACTGTGATTACAGCCCAAAGTTAACCCATATTTGAGGTAATCATGTCTGGTCATTAGCGATAAACAATATGTATATCATGGAAAATTGTTTCAAGGTAATTATTCATGATTATTGGGAAATTGCTTTGTTTTGCTTTACAAGAATCAGATGACATTGAGGGAGACCAACTTACATTCTCAATGAGGTCACAGATAATGGCGTTGTTGAAATACTCAATGTTGGTCCATTCAATGCCCTGTCACAAACAGAGACCAGGAGTTTACAAACAGGTTACCATTTTCTCTTTTTCCCCACTAACTTTCACTTATGTCTTGAGCTTTCTAACACAGCATTGTCCTGTAGTGTAATCCTGACCTCAACCTAGACTTACTTATACAGACCTGAGTGGCTTAAGAGATAAACCCACTGACCTTCAAGACTCTCGGACAGGCAGCTAACCAATGGGCCATAGGGTACCACCGTACGAGTCATAATACCCATATAACCTAGCGGTCACACACGGAAATGGTTCCAATCGTTTATCCACCATTAATTTTTCCCATAAGGGATTTTAGAAAACCTTCAAATAAGGGCTGTTCTGTGTAGGGTTATCCTGGCGTGATGTTCTGATAACTGCGTAAATCTCTCTAGGACAAGATTACTTTTATCAATATATTTGCTTGTATTTACCCCCCCAAAATTGAAATACTAATTAGCTGCTAATGCGGCTATCATAAAGAACTACAAATTCCATGATTCTGGACGAGACGAACGAATCAAGGCAAAGGCAAACTAAAAGGCAAACTATATATTGTTAGCTAAAAGTAGTAATTAATTAATTTGCTACATTTCTTTAAGTGGACAATTCTGTGAACTGTCTTGTGTAAGTTTTAAATTGACACAATACCTGTTAGCAAAGGTATCAGCTAGAGATGACATGCAGGAGCTTGCAGGGATGTGTAGTCTTGCATGTCTAATGTTAGAAAAAAAAACGAATGGAAGCGTTTCCCTGTTTGACCGCTAGGTTTTAGGGGTATTATGATACCTCAACGGTGGGGCTCTATTTAGTCAACAACTTACAGAACAGAGAATCAAAATGCATCATACTGGCTGTATTTCTATAACGTGAAAGTTGTATATACACCATTGTAAAAAAAAAAAAAACACTTTTATTTCAAAAACAAGGACATTTCTAAGTGACCCTAAACTTTCATACATTAAAATAACAAATTGATCAGAAATACAGTGCAGACATTGTTAATGTTGTGAATGACTATTGTAGCTGGAATATCTACATAGGCATACAGAGGCCCATTATCTGCAACAAAATAGTACCCGCAAAAGACCAGTCTCAACGTTAACAGTGAAGAGGCAACTCCGCGATGCTGGCCTTCTAGGCAGAGTTGCAAAGAAAAGCCATATCTCTGTTCAGTGTCTGTTATTTTGCCCATCTTCATCTTTTATTTTTATTGACTAGTCTGAGATATGACTTTTTCTTCGCAACTCTGCCTAGAAGGCCAGCATCCCGGAGTTGCCTCTTCACTGTTGACGTTGAGACTGGTGTTTTGCGGGTACTATTTAATGAAGCTGCCAGTTGAGGACTTGTGAGGCATCTGTTTCTCAAACTACACACTAATGTACTTGTCCTCTTGCTCAGTTGTGCACCGGGGCCTCCCACTCCTTTACCTATTCTGATTGGCGCTGTTCTGTGAAGGGAGTAGTACAAAGCGTTGTAGGAGATCTTTTCTCGTACATGGAATAGTCTTCATTTCTCAGAAAAAAAATAGACTGACGAGTTTCAGAAGAAATTTCTTTGTTTCTGGCCAATTTGAGCCTGTAATCGAACCCCCAAATGCTGATGCTCCAGATACTCAACTAGTCTAAAGATGTTTTATTGCTTCTTCAATCAGAACAGCAGTTTTCAGCTGGGTTATAAACATAATTGCAAAAGGGTTTTCTAATGATCAATTAGCCTTTTAAAATGAAACTTGGATTAAAACTTGGATCAGCTAACACAACGTGGCGTTGGAACACAGGAGTGATGATTGCTGATAATGGGGCTCTGTACGCCTATGTCGATATTCCAGGAATATCAGGAAAACCAGGACATTTCTAAGTGACCCCAAACTTTTGAACGGTAGTGTGTATATATATAGAAAACTTGATTGCTGACAAGCAAAACATTTTGGGACTATATCAACAATGGATTACTGAAACAAATACTAAAAGATAGTTTTGGGTGGATTTTTTTTTAAGCAGTTCACCATATCTGATAGTATCTAAAACACTTGTCTGGCCTGACTGACCAAAGCCATTCAGTCAGATCTGCTGTTGCTGCTTTAACACAGCTGTAGCTTGGGGTTTAAACAGTAAGAGTCCTTCAAATATATTTTATAATGTATACACATTTATATACACTTCAATAATAGCACAAGACTCAAGAGCACCGCATGTTTCTGAAAGAGCGCGCCTGTTTGGACAACATTAAAAATGGTGCCGAACCACAGGGCTTGGGTTGGGCTTTGGAGCGCTATGACATGTCAGGGCTGGTAACTGGTGGTTCTGGCTGACTTGGTCTGTGTGACAGACAGGGAGACCAGGTTTGGGGGCGGGGCTGGGTTAGCCATGTGGGGATGCAGATTCTGCATCCCTCCCGTCTCCCACAGTGTAGTATTTTCCCATGCACTGATGTGGAGTGAGGCCAGGCAATGGAATATCATGGAGGGGAGGTCAAGGGAGCAGCACTCACATACTTAGAGCTCTGAAAGCAAACAGAGGCCTGAGCCCCAGGGAAAGAAGTCTGTTTACCCCTGCTGGAGTGAAGGATCACTTCAGTCCCCAAACCCACAGAGGAGAGGAGAGGAATATGGAAAGAGTGGTGAAGAAAGCAGGAGAGAAGGTTGAGGGAGAGAGAGGGCTAGAACGATAAATGAGGTGGACAATAGAACATGGAGGAAGTGCAATGGGGTACAGAGGCAGAGAGGAAAGAAAAGAGTGAAAGAGCAAGAGATACATGAAGTGAATGGGAGCGACTGGACAGAACAGCGTGATATAGGCATGGTCAACATCACAGCCCAGACGTACTAGAACACTGGTTGACAGGCCTGGCTCAAACTACATAGCGTGTAGAGGTGTCAGGGGGGCAGAGGGTGCTATGGTTGTGGGTGAACGGTGCAAGGTGGATGGCTTTATGGGGCAACTCCCTCCTCTGTGGATGCCAGTAGATTGGTTCATGTTCATTAGACACCAAACTTAAGAAACTAGACTGAAAAAGGGAGGGACCACCTGTACTGCGTGGTGCAATAAGTAACACTCATTTTTATTCTGTTTCTACACGTTTTGATACAGTGTGCTCTACATCCCTGTTGTCCCCAGTAAGGGAAACGGGGAACCGTTCCTTACCTCTCTGACGTACTCCTCCTGCTCTTCACGTAGCGTCAGTTCAATGAAGATCTGCTGAAGCTTCTCGTTGCAGTAGTTGATGATGAACTGTTCAAAGCTGTTGTCCTGTAGAGGAGAACACCCATAGATACCATTTAGACTCATGTTCGGTCATTAGGCCACATTTAGGCTGTCCAGATGCAAACAGCAGGGTACCATATGGCACCACATTCAGTACTCTCTCATCTGCCTGCCACTGTGAAATGCCCCCATCTGTTTCTGTGTTGTCATGCAGCCGTTCAATAAGCTTTCGGTCACTTCCGGGGTCCTTCTTCCCCTTTGTCCCACTTGTTGGATCACACTAAGGTAATGCCAAACAGACCCAGGCTGGCTCCATAATTGCTCGAGCTCCATTCATTCACTGCAATGTCAAGCCAACAAAGAAAATGTCTCTTTCCAAACAAACCGAGATAATCTATTTTCTCTCTGAACTACTGTGGTAACTGATCTACTATAAAACTGAGGCAATGCTAGCTACCAATCTAGGCAACCAACCAAGCAGAACGGGTCTAGAACTTTCTATTCCTTGGTGACATTCCTCATTGCTTTACAACCACTCTTGAACAAACAAAGGACAGTGTCTTTGGACAAGAAGACAAATAGCTGCCTGATCATAAAATCCTACCTGTTTTCTTATCATGAATACATGTAAACTAACCTCGGTAAAGCTTCAGTGTTAATCATAAACTTGTTTCAAAAGGTGTTGAACAGTGAGTATATGAAAGACAGTTTGTTAACCATTTCAAAACCCAAATTATGAAAATTATCCCCTTTTCCTATTAATTAAGATGACCAGTTAGTTTTTCATTGCAATCAACCCTACTTGGCAAACAGCATCAGCGTTGGTTGGGTTAGGAAACAATATCACTCCATTTGCTTAGGTTACAGTGGGTTAGAACAGCATCAATATGGGGCGAAGGGTGTGCTGGACACATTTGGTCAGGAAAAGCAGGACACACATGGCAACAGAAGGAGAGTGTTCATACATAACCTGGTCTCAGATCTGTTTGTGCAGCCTTGCCAAACAATTGGCATGACGAGGACCAAAGGAGTTGACAAGACAGCACAAACAGATCTGGGACCAGGCTACTTCATACTCTTCAGAAAGAGTGTAGCTCTGAATGTCTATTGAATGTCCTCTCATTCACTTAAGATGCACCAGTACTCCTTCATATCCCACCACAAAAAAACACAATGGAAGTCCTGTTATAGATGAGGATCTGAATTAAGACTAGAAGATAGATCGCAGCATGCACACTACACACTCTTGGCAGGTGTACTTACTCCATCCTGTCGGCCCAAACACAACAACATTCAGTAGAGAGGAATGGAACGACTTCACAATGAGTGGGGAACAGTCAGGCACATTAGGTACATGAACTTGAGATCAACTTAAAAACACACACTGGACTATGGAAGTTTAGTTGCTAGTTGTTTATGTCAAATGTATAATCTCATGAAACCACACAAGTTCTTTGTTTTAGGCAAACAATATGCTTCTGCTCATGGGTGAGGGGTCGTGTGAGGTATTTCTGTCCATTTAGGCCAGGGACCCATTTGCCAAACTGAGCCATTACTCTTACCTCAAATATTTCAAAACCATAGATGTCCAGGACTCCCATCACCTTGTGGCGTGTTTTGGCCTGAGCCTGAGAGGAGAAATAGAAAGTATAAGATACATATAAAATAATAGTCCTGTCTTACTGACACTCATTAAATCTACTTTGGTAGGGCTTATATCTTTACAGTCAATGGCTTATAGAATAATAGTTGACAAATGTGGCTCATTTAATCAGACCAGACCTACCTTGATGCTTTCATTGATCCTGGTGACCAGCCAGCTGAACAGACGGCTGTAGAGGTTTTTGGCCAGGGCATCACGGGCATAGTAGGCCTATCAAATCACAAATGAGGGCTTAGTATACAGCGCCTTCAGGAAGCATTCAGTCCCCTTGATTTTTTCCACATATTGACCCTTGGGGCACGCCCACATCATAGCTAAGAGTGGGCGACAGCTCATTGCTCACACTGAGTTCTGCCTTCAAGTTATGATTTCATCCTTCTCAAGGCATCGGGGGAAAATTTGGCCTTAAACTGTTAAAGGCGGGTTATGGTAGATTAACATGAAATTATCTGGAAACAGCTCTGGTGGACATTCCTGCAGTTATCGTGCCAATTACACGCTCCCTCAAAAGTTGACATCTATGGCATTGTGTTGTGACAAAACTTCACATTTTGTTCAGTAGATTTCAGTGCTATCATGCACAGAGAAATATAGCTGTAGTAAATATCTCTGCTAAACGCTTGTAGTAGTGTGGCATTCAACTGGGACAGGGATAGATCAGTTTTTATGGATGTGAAGTTACAGTGAAGCTGTAATTACAGCTGTAGAATGTTTCTCATTCCAACCATCCACAAGGGAACAGAATTATACATTGAGCTGTCTGAGGAGGTGTGTCCTAGCGTGGGCCGAATAGCATCCCTGTAGTTATGGAGGCTCATCCTCTGGCATACAGCCACACTGGAGTAGAGAAAGGCTGCCATTCCTTATGAAAACACACACACGCAAACACACACTGGAAGAGGTGAACTTGCAGTGACAGAGCGCTGTGACATGGACAGGACCAAGCATAACCTCCTAAACAAACAAACACTTCTAGGAGGTGATGCTTGGACTGGTGATGTGCTATGGATGAGCTGGTGATCCTTTAGTTCGATAGTTCCTCCAAGGGCACAAACCAATGTGCTCTGATTTATTGTCTCAGCCTGGCCTTTATATACCCTTCTGTTTACGCCATCTGGCCGGATGTTTGTGAAGATAAGAGAAAGCACACAGTACCACCAGGGGAGGGTGTCCCAGTTTCAAGGAGTCAGATCTGTAGCCTGGTCCCAGATCTGTTTGTGCTGTCTTGTCAACTCCTATGGTCATTTTCACAGCAATTTAGGAGATGGAAACACAGCACAAACAGATCTGGGACCAGTCTACAAGAAAACTGCCAAGGATGTTAAAAATCACACTTCAGGAGGAGTGAAGCTCATCCCTTCATACTACCCTTCTTAAGCTGCTTTTGTGGAGAACAGGGAGAGAACTAGAGAGAGGACAAGAGAGAGGACAAGAGAGAGGACTAGAGAGAGGACTAGAGAGAGGACTAGAGAGAGGACTAGCCCCTGACAATCTTCTTCTCATCACCAACTGAATGTTGCCTGAACTCAAACCTCCAGCATAAGGAGAGGAAACTAGCTTATATTCCTATATGTTTATCCTAAACATGAATGTGCCTGACTGCCTGGACTCACTAACCTCCAAAACCTGGCCTATTTCTGCAATTTCCAGGGGAGAATTCACCAAATCCTCATCCATAATGGACATGTTTCCATATACAGTGGATGGGGATAGGAAGTAAGCTAGCCAGAGAATTAAGTCAAGGGGAAATAATCCTCTCATCCACCCACAACTGTAGTGTGAAACATCCCCTGGGACTTAGTCTGTCAGTACATGAAAGTAAGTGTGTTGCTATACACTGATGACAGGTGGTCTTGTTTGGCTCAGTTGGTGAGGGCATGGCGTTAGCAAAGTCAAGGTTGTGGGTTCAAGTCCCACAGGGAACAAATATACACACTAAAATCAATGCAGTGTCATATGGGGTAGAGTCTAGTATTAGAACCAACACTGGGTGTGGATACAATGGGAACATGTGGGATTACATTGTATGAATGTAAACGTTAAGTTGTTTATTGATTTTGTCTACATATGTTTTTTTGTAAGTCGGCAAAAAAGGATTGCAAAAATATATATATTACTAAAATAAATACATAAAATCAATGCACTGTACTGTGTGGTGATAAAAGTGGCATACATTAATGAAGCGATAACGCCTGAGAAGCCAGTGTTAGGAGGATATATTGGCACAGGTGTTGTTAGGGCCGAGATAGAAAATGGCTAGCTCATCTGATGAGAGCACAACACAGTTAACACAATAACTTCAAACTGATGTTGGAAAGACTGCAAACTAGCTGCACTTTGTTTTGTTTTACCTTTATTCAATTGATATTCCTTTGTATATAAATCCTTAAAAATTAGGCCAGCTGTTTCATGATTTCGACTGGCTGAGAAACGCTGCCTGTCTGTCTCCTCCTGACCCCTACACGTTCATTACTATGGGACAGTGGGAGATCAAATTTGAATATTGAAACAATGTTGCTAATTTCGGAGAGACAGACGGCAAGGTTTATACAAATCTCAGCTGTTGAAAACTCAATTTTAGCCTAAAAGAAATGTGAGATAATGTCTAGATGCTTTTTATAGTGGAGATCAAGTTTATAACTTCCCTGCCTGGGCTGATGAGACAGTGGATTGCACAGTCAGATGGAACAGAGTAATTAAGCATTTTAATGTCATAGCTTTAGCCAGTGGTAACTTGTAGAATAGACACCGGCTGGAAAGCGCTTTTAACCAATGAGCAATCAGGATTAGACCCACCCGTTGTATAATACATTATATACACACTCATGTTTAAATAGATAGAACTAAAGAAGTGTGATGCTCTACAGTGCTGATCTTCTCACCTGGGCCACGTTGAGTGTGGTAGACACCTTCTCCATCTTGGCTTCCACGGTGCGGTAGCTGAAAGCCCTCTCCAGCACAGACTGCTCAATCCCCAACAGCTCACACATCTCCTTCAGGTCTGGAAAATAGAGCAGAGGAAACTCACAGACGGAACAACTGACACAAACGCTCAATCATAGAGCTTTGTATACAGGCCGTAGGCAAAGAAGAGCTGTATAGCAAACAAAATAGGCAATGACTAGATGAAACGCTTCAATATAGGAAATATATCCCCTGTGAATAAGGAATCCATATCAATGTTAAGCTTTACCAACAATGCCACTTGATGCCAGTTTCACAGTTCAAGTGGGTAGCCATTAGGGCATTAGCTAAACCCTTTCCTTAGAGAGATAAGGTGATTTACTCTGAGATCTCAGACGATCTCCTTTAGGATCAGTGTTGTCTCCTGGCCAGGATACCCCAAAGCAGCCGGACAGAGTAATGTTTAAGAGGAGTTAGTGCATTAGCCTTAATGTATTTAGGTATTTACAGGTCAATTGTCTCACTCAATTGTCTTATGTAAGAGTAGTGTTGTTGACAAATGTCTTTGTGTATAGTGACAGCTGTCAAATGGTCCATGTTCCATGAATAACCTAATGTAGAAAGTAGAAGTGTGGACTTCATGATTCACACCACAGGCCATGTGGACTTCATGATTCACACCACAGGCCATGTGGACTTCATGATTCACACCACAGGCCATGTGGACTTCATGATTCACACCACAGGCCATGTGGACTTCATGATTCACACCACAGGCCATGTGGACTTCTTCCACTTAAGTGTATCCTGTAGATTAGAAAGGAGTTTTGTTTGCAAAGAAAGAATGCAAAGTTGTGCCACGGCTGGGTTATTCAGACATGCAAAATCTTAAATTTGCTTAATAGGAGAGAGCTGTTAGCAGTTACATAAGTAGGCGTACTGTACTCACCATCAGAAATCATTGCATACTATAGAAAACTGTAGTTAAGGAGTGAAATGTTATTCATAAGGGTTACAAGGAGAAAATCGGACCTCACCTAATTTAAAATGGATGGCCCTCCATATTCCACCTACACCCTCTATGAATGCTTGAAGAATAAAAACAAGTGACCATCCCCTATATCCAAGATAATAAATGATGTCTACCATTTACCCTTACTTCTCAGACAGACCAGAGCGCGAGACATGCAGTTTCAGAAACCATTCTTCGTCCTGTAAGCATTACATAGCAACACAGGAATTTTGATAGTGCACAGAGCTGCAGGCCAGAAGGTTGTGGGATCTCCTTTATAGCAAAAGTATTGCATTCATCTATCATCGTATTTGCAGGTCCCAGAAAAAAATGGCCTTTTATGAACATTTCATGCAGTTTTACAGCATTTTAAATATTAGAAGGATATTTTGTTACACCACACAAATTACCGAGGCTAGGAATGGACAGAGATAGTGTGCCTGTGTGTTCATCGTGTCATATTTCTCCAATGTCAAATCAGTGTGTCTTGTTTGCAACAAAACTGTCCCTGTTTGCAAATAATTAAATCTGAGATATCACTAAGAATCTGAGTATGGTACTTTCAAAAGTTAGGCATTAATTTCCACACCAGACAGAATAGGACAAAGCACTGTTAAATATCACATTATATACATCAGATAGCTTAATATTTTGAAGAAAATAAAGCAAAGCCTGAAAATGGGTAGGCCTGCGGTTTTTGCCATTTTCCTTCATTAATTTTACTTCATGCAAAGTATGGCATACCCTCATATCCCTTCAATTCGAGTCTTGGTTTGAACGGAACAGCTCTTCACTGACACGGAAGTAGGCTATTTAAAGAGTGCATGGTGGGTGGAGGAATTGACCAACAAATGTATGGATATTGCAGCCTATAACCTAATTTCATCTGTCAAACAGGTAGGCCTACCTCTTACTTCTAAGACAGGAAGAAATACACTCCCTACCAAAGCCCTCTTGTTAAAAGTAAAGTCTAATTAAAATTAAGACTTTAAATGCTTACTCAAATTTGACTACTTTCAGCACCCATGAGCTGGCCCTTTCTATTGATTGTGTTATGGCTAATGCTTCAAGTTTCAGCTTATTGTGAGGTCAATAACTGATAAATACAGTTGAAGTCAGAAGTTTACATACACTTAGGTTGGAGTCATTAAAACTCGTTTTTCAATCACTCCACAAATTCTTGTTAACAAACTATAGTATTGGCAAGTCTGTTAAGGACATCTACTTTGTGCATGACAAGTCATTTTTCCAACAATTGTTTACAGATTATTTCACTGTTTCACAATTCCAGTGGGTCAGAAGTTTCCATACACTAACTTGACTGTGCCTTAAACAGCTTGGAAAATTCCAGAAAATTATGTCATGGCTTTTGAAGCTTCTGATAGGCTAATTGACATCATTTGAGTCAATTGGAGGTGTACCTGTGGATGTATTTCAAGGCCTACCTTCAAACTCAGTGCCTCTTTGCTTGACATCATGGGAAAATCAAAAGAAATCAGCCCAGACCTCAGAAAAAAATATTGTAGACCTCCCCAAGTCTGGTTCAGCCAAGGGAACAATTTTCAAACGCCTGAAGGTACCACGTTCATCTGTACAAACAATAGTACGCAAGTACAAACACCATGGGACCACGCAGCCGTCATACCGCTCAGAGAATAACGTACTGGGGTGTGAAAAGTGCAAATCAATCCAGAACAACAGCAAAGGACCTTGTGAAGATGCTGGAGGAAACAAAAGTATCTATATCCACAGTAAAAACGAGTCCTATATCGACATAAGCTGAAAGGCCGCTCAGCAAGGAAGAAGCCACTGCTCCAAAGCCGCCATAAAAAAGCCAGACTACGGTTTGCAACTGCACATGGGGACAAAGATCATACTTTTTGGAGAAATGTCCTCTGGTCTGATGAAACAAAAATAGAACTGTTTGGCCATAATGACCATAGTTATGTTTGGAGGAAAAAGGGGGATGGGGGGTGCTTTGCTGCAGGAGGGACTGGTGCGCATCACAAAATAGATGGTATCATGAGGAAGTAAAAGTATGTGCATCTATTGAACCAACATCTCGACATCAGTCAGGAAGTTAAAGCTTGGTCGCAAACGGGTCTTCCAAATGGACAATGACCCCAAGCATACTTCCAAAGTTGTGTCAAAATGGCTTAAGGACAACAAAGTCAAGGTATTGGAGTGGCTATCACAAAACCCTGACCTCAATCCTACAGAAGATTTGTGGGCAGTGCTGAAAAAGCGTTTGCGAGCAAGGAGGCCTACAAACCTGACTCAGTTACACCAGCTCTGTCAGGAGGAATGGGTCAAAATTCACCCGATTTATTGTGGGAAGCTTGTGGAAGGCTACCTGAAACATTTGACCCAAGTTAAACAATTTAAAGACAATGCTACCAAATTCTAATTGAGTGTATGTAAACTTCTGACCCACTGGGAATGTGATGAAAATAAAAGCTGAAATAAATCCCTTTACTATTATTCTGACATTGCACATTCTTAAAATAAAGTGGTGACCCTAACTGACCTAAAACGGAATTTCTTACTAGGATTAAATGTCAGGAATTGTGAAAAACTGAGTTTAAACCTCTTAAAGCTAGGGGGCAGACTTTTCACTTTTGGATAAATAGCGTGCCCAATTTCAACTTCCTGCTACTCATGCCAAGAATATAAGATATGCATATTATTCATAGATTTGTATAGAAAACATTCTGAAGTTTCTAAAACTGTTTGAATCATGTCTCTGAGTATAACAGAACTTATGTAGCAGGCAAAACCCAGCGGACTAAACTGTTCAGAACCCCCCCCCCTCTCTGTTCACTAAATTGTCTTTGCCATTGGATATTTAATAGGAACCTATTTTCAGTTCCTACCGCTTCCACACGATGTCGCCAGTCTTTGGAATATGGTTGAGGTTATTCCTTTGTTCTATGAAGAAGTAGGCCAACTCGGAACTGGGGACACTTTTGTGAGTTGCGCAAGACGTGAACAGCATTGCTGGTTTGTTTTCGTTCCTGTATTGAATACAGATTGCCCTGTCTACAATTTGATTGATTATTAACGTTTAAAACTACCCAACGTTGTATTATAAAAGTAGTTTGAAATATTTTGGCAAAGTTTATAGGCAACTTTTGAAATATTTTTTTGTGACGTTTGCATTTCTGTAAGCTGTCTTTTTCTGGATCAAACGCGCTTCATGAATGGACATTTTCAATATATATGGACGGAATTAATCGAACAAAAGGACCAATTGTGAAGTTTATGGGACATATTGGAGTGCCAAAAAAAGAAGCTTGTCAAAGATAATGCATATTTTATATTTTATTTCAGCGTTTGTGTAGCGCCTGCTATGCTAGCTCCTTTGTTTATTGCTGATGCAGATGGGTGCAGGCTATCAGATAATAGCTTCTTATGCTTTCTCCAAAAGCATTTAAAAAATCTGACACGTTGGCTGGATTCACAACGAGTGTAGCTTTAATTGAGTATCTTACATGTGTGATTTAATGAAAGTTTGAATTTTATAGCATTTTATTTGAATTTCTGCATTTCCCCTGGCAATTGGCCAGTTGAGACGCTATCCATAAGAGGTTTTACATGTATTTTGCTAATGTGTATGTAAACTTCCGACTTCAACTGTACATCATGAGCAAGGAACATTGTTTTTAATAAAATCAATCATCTTCTCATCTTCGCACTCTACTTTTTAAACTGAAAACATAGACTCGCCTGTCTGCAAAAATTTTAACAAAATACGGATGAACCCTTTGACTTCCCTCCTGAACTGCCACTGTAGGCCTACACAGCATAGCCATTGGTTAGGCAGCACAAAACATTTTGATCAGCAAGAACAGAGCAGGTCTGGGATCAGGGTTGGAAAATCAATTGCTGTGTGTTGTATTTACACCATCCCAGCATCTTAGAAATAAAACTTTGCGCTGTGCTTCTCCGAGCATGCAGTTCCTAGCCTATAGTTTATGGATCATTTGATTGAGACTTGATATTGGGTGCCCAGCAGAGTCAGATGAGGGGAGGTGTCGGGCACACAGCCATATATAGCCTAATTAGCAACTAATTCTAAAAGACTGAGAAATGTTTACAATTAATTGATTACCAATTACATGTCCCTCCCCTGGACTAGATTTAAAAAAATACTAAACCCTCCCCTTGACTGAAATTGAAAAAGCATGACCCTCCCCCATGAACCATTCTTTAAATGTCGATCCATCCACACTAAATGATCTGGCACAGACTGGGGTCACACTACAAGATTCTTCACTTGGTCATGAGGATTGTTGGATACCACGCTGTCTGGCTCAAAGCAGCCTCAAACATTTTCAGTCCGACATTCACGCTTGACAGTGTTGAAATGTCTAGCCAACATTTTGAATTTAATAATATTGCTTGTGTACTTCAGAGCTGTAACGATTTGACATTTTGGCTTTGGTTAAAGTCAAGTACAGATGCATACTTGTAGTAGTCATCGCTCCTGCTCGAGAGTCTACACGTTCTGGGTGCCGCAAAACATCAATCATTTCACTGGCTTCTTCTCTGGCGAGCTCTCATGGGCTATTGCTGATCACTTGTCAAGGGGATTTTGGTTTTGATCTCAAAAACGTGTCTGGGACAGCTAAAATCAGGGCCAAAAATCATGTAGTGTACACCTGGCTTTAGTAAACCATGAAATGAAACATTAACCGGTAGAGGGCAGTGCAACAACATATAGGCTACTGCTGATGGAACTTACTGGTATGGTTTGTTGTGGAGAGGATTACCATTGGTCAGTGGTTATAATCTAACTGATACGTTACAGTATGTTTATTTTATACATCCTTCAATTGACCAGACAATGCAAAAACAAAACAATATTTTCTACAACCACAATACATTATATTTACATTTTCAAGATGTAAGGGAAATCCACATTATTTGCTATCCAAAGGGGCACAAAAGTTGTGGGCACAAAAGTTTTTTAAAAGTGAGATGTGTATGCATGTGTACTGTAACAGGACATTGTGGCCCACCGTAAAGCTGCTGGTTGTCCAGTCAGACCATTGTCTCACCATTCTTGTCCTTGACCCTGCTTTCGTCGAAGCCGTTGACCCTGGACTCTGGTTTGAACTCAATGTTCCCCAGTTTGAGGACGGCTGCTACCAGCTCTAGGACCAACTGCACCTCATCCTCCATAAAACCCACAATCTGCATTGCATTCTGGGAGAGAACATAGAGAGAAACAGCCTATCAGACACTTAGCTAAGGCGAGGTGCAGAATAACTAATCTTGATCAGTTAATGAGTAGTTATTTGGGATGCAAGGTGATTTGAAGATCAGTGATTCTCCTCAGTCTGACGTCAATGTACATGTAGTCAACATCAAACACACACTAGTAACAAGGACAACAGGAAGAAGAGTGAGTATCTGGAGAGGGAAGAGCGAGACAACTAGTGACAGAGGGCAAAGTGATGTGGACTGTGGTGGGGGAAATATTTTAAATTATTAAATGTGTGTTACTGTGATTTGACCCCGTTGTGAACAAGGGTGAGAGAAGACTGTAGCAGGCTGCCTTTGGCTCCTTCAACAGCATCATATCCAGTGGAGAGGCCTATTGTGGTATAGCACTGAACTCAATCGTGTTGAGTTGGACTGCAGCTGAGACGTAGCCTGCTCCCTTACTGAGAAAAATACTAAGACAGAATACACGGAATCCGCATCCCAAATGGCACCCTTTACCCTACAATACTTTTGTCCAGGGCCCATAGGGTGCATTGTATAGGCAATAGGGCCGTCTTTGAGACGCAACCACTTCCACAGAGTCCAAGGGCAGCAAGACGGTGGTTTGGGATAAAAGGAAAGCAGGCACCTCATAACATAACATCCTCTGTGTGTTGTCAAGAGGAAGAGGGGCTGAGAAGCTGCACATTGTGACCATGCTCTGCAGCGACAGCCCCACATGTCAGTGTGGGAGGATGCAGCTGCTGTTTCTCCCTCAGGTTTCCCACAGCAGCACAGAAAGGGGCAGCCAGACTGCCAGTGTGTATTCTAATGCATTTAGCTATTGTTTACTGTTGGGGAAGGCCTGCACTGCAGGTGAAATTCCTCTTTGAGTAATAAAAAGTGGATATAGATAGAAGTTACATAACAGGGGGAGAGGCTGTAGAGGCAGCTAGCCCATAATCAACCCTTGGCTGGTAAGGAGCAGGTTGGCATGGACAAGAGTTACCTTAATCCAATCAACCTGCCCTGGAGATAAAGAGCTCAGACCAGCCCTTACCCTACACCTCAGCCAAACCAACAATTACAATGACAGACAGGAATTAGTGTGAGTGAGTGTGATAGAGTGTCCCACCCTGACGGTCCTAAAGCTTGCTGCGTCGTCTAGTCCATTGACGGTGGCTGAATCCAGACTCAGGTAGTTGTACTTACTGAAGTCTCTGTCCAACTTCAGCTTCGCTGTGGGCCAGAAAGACAAACACACATGGCTTTAGCATGGCCTCTTCAGTCAATGCTGGTGTGCAGGTGCTATACACGCACGCAAACATTTCAGAGTAGCAGTTTCAATGGGCACCTTTAAAAGGCCTGTATCAGGTATCAAAGAAAGCCATTCCACTGCATGGTGTATTGGATTACATGCTACATTAACTGCTGCTAAATCAAGTAACTTGATATTTGTCCACCATGACATTGTTCTCCAACAATACTGCCAAACAGTGGCTGAGCTCCAGCTGAGAACAAATAAGCCATACTGGTTTCACAGTCTTTGTTCTCTGTACTTAATCACAGGTTCGTGTTTAAGTAATGGTCACGTAACCAAGACATGCTTCCGTTAGATAACTTGTGACATTATATTTAGCTCCGTTTCTAAGTGTCGTTACATATCTTAAACATTCATGTTGTGACACATGTAATGAAACTTCATAACATGTTAATGAAATTGTCATGCAGGTGTTATAAGCACTGGTGTCACATGAAGTGTTACCGATAACTGTGTGTTTAACTTACTCAGGGTGTCCCCTGAAGCTCCAGAAAGAAGCTGGTAGAAGATGTGGAAGTTTCGCTCTCCTCTTGGCTGCTTGCAAACCCTGGACTTCTCCAACAAATCTACGGGACAACAGAAGTACAGGGGATTAAAAAGACACGACTGTTATAAAGAGAAATGACAATTTATTTGATGAGCTTTCTACACGGGCAGGACACAAAAGATTCCATTCAATGAGCTAAGAACATAACTGATATTTTATGTCTACACACGGTCAGTGTCAGACCACATCTGTAGTGCACCGATGGATGCATCTCCCTGTTATAGCCAAATATTAGTGTTTCCAAGGTGACCGAGCCATGGTCATGTTGTCGTCTCATTGTTCATTGTATAGAAGTGGAGCCTCCTAGCCAGCCGGCACAAGAAGACTCCGAGGAGGAAAACATATGAAGAGATCAAGTCAGCTGCTCCTCCATGGCTAATGACCAACTACAACAACACCTATATTGAAAGGATATATGGGATGTATACTTATATTACTAAGGAGTTCAACTAAGGAATGGCATCCTCGATTAATACACATGAACATAAATGACGCACACTTTGGTATTTAATCAGTTAATGTTGTGGTCAGAGTTAGAGCCCTAGGTCTTTCAAGTTGATCAGAAAACTAAGAATTTGGTTTTGAGTTTGGTAATGGACAGGCATAGAAAAGCTATGTTTGCTGGACAAGCCAAGTTATGTTGAAGATAGGGCTATATTCCGCCCTGGGACCGGAGTAGGATGCCTGTTGGCATTCAGCTACGAGCCCCAAGTCCTGACTCATCTTCTCAGCAGGGGCATTAACTGCTTGAAGAGAGTCAGGAACCACTTCATGATGAATTTACACCCTCTCTGACACAGGAGGTCACTAGAACGTACGTGTGTGTATATATATGAGTGAGCCCCAGGCGTCAACAGCTATAAGGTAGGTGGTCACGAATCGGTGCCAGCTATTGCTAGCCACGCTTTAACGCCACATGGTAGTCACTAAGTGTGTGTTCATCATTAAGTGTGTGTGTGTTAAATACTAAGTGGTTCTCTCTGGGTTGTCTGTGGGTGTGGGCTCATCAATAACGGAGCGACAGACGAGCTGAGAGATGCATTGCCTCTGAACTGTAATCAAAAAGGGGACAGAACATGGATCCTTTCTTCCTCTCTGCCAAACCTACGAGATTCACATGTAGCTGCCTGCAAGCATCCTATTGACCAGATCAAACTAACAACAGTGAGTTCCAACAACAGAAAATAAGACACAGGAACAAGAAATGTGGCTCAAGAATGTTCTGAACATTCAGAGTCTCCCCACAGGGGGCACTTCTCTATGTTGTGACCTTTCCTCTTCTGTACACTGGAAGAGTTCGGCCCTGTTATTGATTTCCACTACTAAGGCCGCTTCGCTATGTTTTCCATGCCTGCTGTGAAGCATTTGTCAAATTTAGAATGGTATTATGAACAAATGAACAAACATACATTTGAGGAGAAATGTCAGACATGCTATATGCTGCAAAGTAAGAATGAAAGTCCTGTCTTGCTGTTTTGACTAGGGTATAACAAGCACCAAACGACTGGCCTTTTGGGCATCGGAAACCCTCTTCTTGGCACGTTACCACTATTCAAGTCTACTTTGTTATCGCACCAAACTAATTCCCCAATGACAAAATTAAAAACATTTAAACTCTCAGTCCAGACAAAGTTCAACACATACAGTTTGACACATTATCCCATACAAAACTAGCATGCATGGATGTAGTGTCCTAAACCCTCCTCCACTGTGGCCTAACCCTAGCTGCTCCACTGTACTGTGACCATGTCCTAGAGCAGGGGTCCTCAAACCGCTCCTGGGGACCCATAATCGTTCCATGCATTTGATCTTGTCATCAGCTAACATTTGATTTAAATTGTCAACTATTTATCAGGCCCTTGACTAAGTGAATCATGCAAGTTAGTTCAGGGCTACAACAAAATTGTGAAATGTCTGTGGATCCCAAGGAGAGGTTTGAGAACAACTTCCCTAGATGTGTTCCTGCTCTATATCTGCAGTTAAAGAAGACATTTCAGTCATGGAGCAAGCTGGAGATTGTGCGAGGGCCATAACTAGCTGTCAGCTGACTGTGCTGCAGCAGCAACAAAGACCCAGAGGAATTTATAGCTTGTGACTTCTGAGGGAAGCCCTCAGGCAGTCAAGGCCTTTCCCCTTCCATCCTGTCCTTCTCGTCACTCCATCCTAATAAACATCTCATTGTACTGGACTGTCTTCATTAGCTACTCCATAATCAAATTTCAAATCACATTTATTTATAAAGCCCTTCTTACATCAGCTGATGTCACAAAGTGCTGTACAGAAACCCAGCCTAAAACCCCAAACAGCAAGCAATGCAGGTGTAGAAGCATGGCGGCTAGGAAAAACTCCCTATAAAGGCCAGAACCTGGGAAGAAACCTAGAGAGGAACCAGGCTATGTGGGGTGGCCAGTCTTCTTCTGGCTGTGCTGGGTTGAGATTGTAACAGAACATGGCCAAAATGTTCAAATGTTCATAGATGACCAGCAGGGTCAAATAATAATAATCACAGTAGTTGTAGAGGGTGCCAGTTGGCTTTTCATAGCCGATCATTCAGAGTATCTCTACCGCTCCTGCTGTCTCTAGAGAGTTGAAAACAGCAGGTCTGGGACAAGGTAACATGTCCGATGAACATGTCAGGGTTCCATAGCCGCAGGCAGAACAGTTAAAACTGGAGCAGCAGCACGACCAGGTGAACTGGGGACAGCAAGGAGTCATCAGGCCAGGTAGTCCATAAGACAGAGAGGGCTGTGGAGTATGTGTGATCAATCACTCTGTTTCCTGTGACCTCATGGCTGAATCTCTTCACGCCAGACAAAACATGAACATGAGACAGGACGAAACAATAACAGAGGTTGGAGGGACAAGATAGCGCGACAAGACAAGGCACTGCAGTCAGAAACTAGTCTTCCATGATTTAATGTGTATGTATGTCAACTGTTTAGGTTGTTTTAGTTTGCTTCCTCACCCTCTAGTTCCTGTGCGTCAATGACCCTCCATTGACTGGAAACAATGTAATATCTTTGATCGCCATCTCTCTTTGGTGAGCCGACCAACCGGGCGTGCAGAGACAGCATGTGGAATGTGACACGCTATGATCGACCCCCACTCCCCATCTCTTCCCTTCTTTCAGGCCCACCCCTCTCTCTATATATCCCAGTCCCACTCCATGACTACCTCTCCATCTCTCCCTGGATCTGGCCCTGTGGTGTATGGTGTGAGACAAACCATTACCATGGTGGGATGACTAACTGACTTACTGGGGGATTTAATTGAGCCAACTGTGTCAGTGGGATATAACCATGAGAGGGCTACTCTATCACTACCACGCTCACATCAGTGACATGACAGGGCTAGAGCGATGGAGGAGAGCTTAGCATGTGGCCATTCTATTGCAGCATAAGGTGTGGGTGTGTACTTCATAATACTCACAGTTGCTAATAACTCCACCCAGAGGGTCTCCTTTGAAGTCAAACTCAATGTCCATGTATTTTCCCTGCAGAGAAGGAGAACACAGTGGTTAGAAATGCCTGACAACCACTATATAGGGAATAGGTGCCATTTGGGACACACCCTTGTCTCTGATTTCCCTCTATGTCCTTTTTTCTTTTAGCAATGAAGTGGTTTTCCAGGCAGCCAAAACAAGAAAAAAGGACCAATGGGATGAGTCGGGCACAGGGCCCACCCCTTGATAACAGAGCATTAAGGTCTTTAATACCGCGGCAACGTCACTTTGAAGCACTGACATGACCACAATGCCCTGGTGTGGCTTTAAAGTTATTCTCACTATTCATTTCAAGATATGTAACTTTCAAAATACAGAAACCATCCCTGTATGATGCATTTTGAAAACTTGATTGCTGACAAGCATAACATTTTGGGACTATGTCAACAACAGACTAATGAAACAAATACCAAAAGATAGTTTTGGGGTGGAGTTTTCCTTTATGTGATATTCTTCAGGAATTAATGGGTAAATATTAACAACTGAAATGGCCATTGACCAGATTCCCAGATCCCAGGCAGTAGGTAAGAGGCAGGAGGCAGCTCTCATACGCACAGGCTGGGATCACTGCAAACCTCACTGACATGAGCTTTATGTTACCAGAGGGAATAGAAAGGAGAAAGGAGTTCCTCTTTAAATTAATTTTGAATAAGACGTTTTGTCTCCAGGCACTAGACCTGTTCATAAAGTCAGCTACCAAATCACACATTTGTTTGCTGTGACGTGATGGACTGTAAGTGGAGGAAATGCCTTTGTTTCTTCTCCCATTTGAAAGGTAAGTAAAACAAACCATCTCGCTCACTTTCTCCCTCTGTTCTGTTTCAGGTTTGAAATAGAAGTTATAAATGACAGTGGGCCCAGTGTCTTCGTGGCCGTTGAGATTTTTCTTCCTTTTATTTATAGCTGACAGTTCTTCAAAAAGCTGTAGCTTAAACTGGCAATATATGCTGCCAGGTTCAACAACATCACCAGTTTCTCTGCAGGGGGAAGAAACAGGGCAAATATTCGGTCCTCGTTTTGAGGAGAGGAGTTTGGACAAAATGGCATTCGTTGGAACACGCAGGAGGTGCTCATCCAGCAGTTTATACCAAAGTTAACTAAATATAAACAGATCAGGCATAATCCCAAAAGATTCCCCTGCTATATATCCTAAACCTGAGCACAGGCTAGGGCCAGATAGATAGGTACACCATGGGGTTGGTGAGTGAGTGGCACAACCTTATGGATGCCACAGAGGCCGTTCAGTTTGGTACATGGAGCACTTGTACTCCAGACTAAACTGACTCATGGGACATTTAAGTTAAGATAACAAAATGATACATGGCATGAGTAGGGGCTGTGAATTTTGCACCGATGACCAGATCCCTAACCACAGCCCTAGACATTAGGTCATCATCATGAATAAAAATGTGTTCTTAACTGACCTGCCTGGTTAAGTAAAGGTTAGATAAATAGGCATCAGTTGAAGACTGGTTAGCCTCTGAGGCAGTCTGGGGTATGGGTCAGTCAATGCGTTTCCAGTCTTGGGGAAGCCTGCAGTAATGTGGTGACATCAGAAACATTGGAATCTAGAACAGGCAGCTGCTGGCTGCCAATGGGCCCCTGTGGAATACACAGTCAGCCAGCAAGGAAGCGTGAGAAAGAAAGAAATACCGTGCTGCAGTCCAAAACAGGACATCTCATTTTATATCTACAGCGTCTGGAAATGAAATGTTTTCCTAGATTAGTCTGTCAGACAAGAACCTTACAAGAGCAAGATAGTGATTGCATCATCAACCTGCTGATGTTCGTTCCATCATTCAAAGCGTCAGTCAAAGTTTCCTAATGCTCCAGTGCTGCCGGAGCCATGTTCGCACAAAGAATTCTCACTGTGCATAAGTCATTTTAGGGAAGGCGAGGTAGAGTAGTAGGCCTCCAATTATGTTAGTTCCACAGGGGCAGTTGGCGTATGGCAGCTGAGGAGCAGCTTGATAGGTCAAAGGTCAGCGGTCACTAACACAGTTACTGTAAACCTAACCCTCCCATTGGCTGACGATATTGTATCATTGATACAGTCTCCACACCAGCTAAGGCCTGAGACACAAGATGTTTTGCAATGATGTGCTGTAATCTTTAACTGTACCAGCAGCACCGTACTGGCGCCTGGGCCAGGTGAGGGGGGAGTGGATATCTTTAATGCTTTAAGAGCCATCTCCCTGTAGGAAAACATGACGCCAAGGAGTTGCGCTTCTGGAGAAAAGATACGTTTTCCAATGGTAACTTGGCAGGGGCCATCGGCAGACACCTGGATATAGTTGCCCCCAAAAATTACCCTGACGTGGGTGTCACCTCTATCCTGTGCTGTTGCTATGCTGTAACTGTAAATGTAATGGCTTGGTGTTATGTAAGGTTCTGCAGAGAGAGACAACTGCAGGCTACACTGAGAGAAGAAAAATAGGGAAGGACAAGGGGAGAAAGTGATATGAGAGAAGAGGGAAAAAAAGAGAAAGGTCAAGGGTTTGTTTGTCTGTCTTAATCTAGAGTAAACAATTAACTACATTGGATGAGACCATCAGACACAGAGTCTGAGAGGATGGCGCCAGAGAGAATGGCAGCAGTTTTAAAGGATCCTGACCAATTGTGCTACTTTGAGTTTTGTTGTTGTGCTGATCTTAACTTTTTTTGTACATGTTTCCACCATCGCTTCATATGAACGAAAAGTGCTTCTGGACATCAGTGCTATCACTAATCTCCATTTGGAAGAGGAATTCTACTTCAATGAAATGGAAGCGAAAGATATTGATTATCGTGGACCAGGCCCAAATCCCCAATACTCTGAGAAGACGCCGGAGTGTGGGATACCTGACAAGACTACATCGAAGAGTGGTAAATTGCCTCTACCCTCCATCCTATTGGCAAACCTGCCATCGCTGGAGAATAAACTGGATATGCTCCGTTCGAAACCATCCCATCAACGTGATCTGAAGAACTGTAATATCCTATGTTTCTCAGAGTTGTGGCTGAATAAGGACATGGTAAATATAAATCTAGCTGCTTTTCTATACATGGCAGGACAGAACGGCTGCATCCCGGAACTTCATAAGATTTGGGTTGTGTGTCTCTTCGTTAACAACAGCTGGTGCGCGATCTCCAATATAAAGTCTAGAGGTTCTGCTCACCTGTGATCGAATACCTCATTATCGCTGTAGATCACACCATCTACTAAGAGAGTTATCATCGATATATTTGGTAGCTGTCTATTTACCACCACAAACCGATGCTGGCCACATTAGATGCGCTATATAAGGCCATAAGCAAACAAAAAAATGCCCAAACAGAGGGCGCTTTAATAAAGGAAAACTGAAACCTGTTTTACCTCATTTATACCAGCATGTCACCTATGCAACCTAAAAAACTCTAGATCCCCTACAGTATATTCCAAAGCTCTCCCTCACCCTGGCAAATCTGACCATAGCTCGATTCCTGCTTACAAACAAAAAATCAAACAGGAAGTACCGGTGACCTGCTCAATACGGAGGTGGTCCGATGAAGCGGATGCTAAGCTACAGGACTGTTTCACTAGCACAGACTGGAACATGTTCCGGGATTCAGCCGATGGCACTGAGGAGTTTACCAGTCATCGGATTCATTAATAAGTGCATCAACGATGTTGTCCCTACAGTAACCTACCAGAAGCCATGGATTACAGGCAACATCCGCACTGAGCTAAAGGCTAGAGCTGCCACTTTCAATGAGTGGGACACTAATCCGGAGGCTTATAAGAAATCCTGCAACACCCTACGACGAACCATCACAGGTAAAGCATCAATACAGGACTAAGATCAAATCCTACTACACCGGCTCTGACGCTCGTTGGATGTGGCAGGGCTTGCAAACTATCACCGATTACAAAGGGAAATCCATCCGTGAGCTGTCCAGTGACGCAAGTCTTCCAGACAAGCTAAATACCTTCTATGCATGCTTCGAGGCTAGCAACACTGAACCATGCGTGAGAGCACCAGCTGTTAAAGACGATTGTGATCATGCTCTCTGTAGCCGATGTGAGTAAGAACTTTAAAACAGGTTAACAAGGCCGCAGGGCCAGATGGATTACCAGGATGCATAATCCGAGCATGCGCTGACCAGTGGCAAACATCTTCACTGATATTTTCAACCTTTCCCTGACCCAGTCTATAATACTGACATGTTTCAAGCAGACCACCATAGTCCATGTGCCCAAGAACACCAAGGTAACCTGTAGCAGTGAAATGTTAGACACACTCCAATTCACATACCGCCCCAACAGATCCAAAGACGTCAATCTCTATTGCAATCCACAATGCCCTTTCCCACCTGGAAAACAGGAACACCCATGTGAGGGTAGGCAACAACACATCCGCCAAGCTGACCCTCAACATGGGGCCCCTCAGGAATGTGTGCTTAGTCCCCTCCTGTACTCCGTTCACCCACGACTGCGAGGCCACACTCACGACTCCAATGCCTTCATTAAGTTAGCAGATGACATGATTGTGGTAGGCAGTTTCACAGATGACGATGAGACAGCGTACAGGCATTTCGCTACAATAACATCTGCTAACCATGTGTACATTACCAATACAATTTGATTTAGTCAGAGACCTGACAGTGTGGTGCCAGGACAACAACCTCTCCCTCAACGTCAGCAAGACAAAAATGAGCCAATCATGGACTACAGGAAACGTGGTGCCAAGCACGCCCCCATCCACATAGACGGGGCTGTTGTGGAACAGGTCAAGAGCTTCAAGTCCCTCGGTGTCTACATCAATAAGGAAATATCATGGTCCACACTAGGGCTGGGCGATATGGCAAAAATCTCATATCCCGAAATAGGTGATGTCATATACCGATAACGATACATATCACGATGTAGCACATTTCTGTAAATTCAATCAATAAATAGTTTATATAAAATGACCACATGTAAAGGTCTAGTTCTTATTACATTGTGAATTATACTCACAAATTTAAAAAAAGGTAGTAATTTTATTATTTCTCCTTTTATTTAGATCCTTTGTGCACATTTTCAATTAAGCAAAATATAAAATATTAATGTAGAAAATCTAAAAAGGTAAATTGAAGTGTTTATGTTTCAAGGCCTAAAAAAATATATAAATCTATATATTTTTTTATATGTATATATTTACGTCCCTTTTTCAGGACCCTTCAGGACCCTCTTTTTCAAAGATGATTTGTAAAAACACAAATACCTCCATAAATCTTCATTGTAAACACCGTTTCCCAAGCTTGTTCAATAAACCATAAACAATTAATGAACATGCACCTGTGGAACAGTCGTTAAGACACTAACAGCTTACAGATGGTAGGCAATTAAGGTCACAGTTATGAAAACTTAGGACACGAGAGGCCTTTCTACTGACTCCAAAAGAAAGATGCCCAGGGTCCCTGCTCATCTGTGTGAACGTGCCTTAGGCATGCTGCAAGGAGGCCAGCGCAATAAATTGCAATGTCCGTACTGCGAGAGAGGATGGACAGCTGTTCATCCTCGCAGTGGCAGACCGCGTGTAACATCTGGACAGGATCGGTACATCTGAACATCACAGGTACAGGATGGCAACAACAACTGCCCAAGTTACACCAGGAACGCTCAATCCCTCCATCAGTGTTCAGACTGTCCGCAATATGCTGAGAGAGGCTGGACTGAGGACTTGTAGGCCTGTTGTAAGGCAGGTCCTCACCAGACATCACTGGCAACAACGTTGCCTATGGGCACAAACTCACCATCACTGGACCAGACAGGACTGGCAAAAAGTGTTCTTCACTGACGAGTCGTGGTTTTGTCTCACCAGGGGTGATGGTCGGATTCGTGTTTATCGTTGAAGGAATGAGCAATACACCGAGGCCTGTACTCTGGAGCAGGATCGATTTGGAGGTGAAGGGTCCGTCATGGTCTGGGGCGGTGTGTCACAGCATCATCGGACTGAGCTTGTCATTGCAGGCAATCTCAACTACAGAGAAGACATCCTCCTCCCTCATGTGGTACCCTTCCTGCAAGCTCACCCTGACATGACCCTCCAGCATGACAATGCCACCAGCCATACTGCTCGTTCTGTGCGTGACTTCCTGCAAGACGGGAATGGCAGTGTTCTGCCATGGCCAGCGAACCTCAATCCCATTGAGCACGTCTGGGACCTGTTGGATCAGAGGGTGAGGGCTAGGGCCATTCCCCCAGTAATGTCTGGGAACTTGCAGGCGCCTTGGTGGAAGAGTGGGGTAACATCTCACAGCAAGAACTGGCAAATCTGACACAGTCCATGAGGAGGATATGCACTGCAGTGCTTAATGCAGCTGGTGGCCACACCAGATACTGACTGTTACTTTTGATTTTGACTCCCCCTTTGTTCAGGGACCCATTATTCAATTTATGTTAGTCATATGTCTATGGAACTTGTTCAGTTTATGTCTCAGTTGTTGAATCTTGTTATACTCATACAAATATTTACACATGTTAAGTTCGCTGAAAATAAACATAGTTGACAGTGAGAGGACGTTTATTTATATATATTTATTTTTGGGGGGGCATTCCTGTTTTGCATGTAATTTTGGCATTAATACGTGTCACAAATCAATTTGCATTTGGTACCTTGGGTCGAGTGTTAGCACCAACTATACATTGGAGCCATGTCTTTGCAGATGTAAGATGTAACAGCAGCTGTTATCTCCTTCCATCTTCATGATTCCTTGCCATATGGTGTGCCACGGGCAAAAGCCTCTTGCAACGTCTGAGTTGGGGGTTTGTTTTGAGCACTCAACTGTACTTTCTTGGGTCTCATCCGTAGACCCTCTCCGTACGGTTTCACATGATTCTTGCGTAGTTGGTAAAAGAGGTTAGTGGGGTTTGAGCCTGTTGTCGGGACAAACCTGCGGCATATTTTGCAGGACGGTTTTCTGGTCTGTTTCAGACTTTTCATACGCAAATCACGTCCATGCGACCGAAATAGCCCGTCTTAGGTACGAGCTCCATGTCTCTGTGCTCTGTGTCACATTCACTCTTCTCCATGTTTGTTGGTGTTGCAAATTTCCTTCAACACAGCATGTGTCCAACTGACAAACAACATTGCCGTAAAAATTGTAATTTGCGACACAACTAAATAAACAATAGAGCATAATAAGAAACGATAGACGTTTTTCTGTCATCACACGATATATATCGTCATATCGCCCAGCCCTAGACAACACAGCACGGCAAGCAGTACAGAAGCAGCAAGTCTGGAACCAACAGGACCCTGAACAGCTTCTACCCCCAAGCAATAAGAATGCTAAATAGTAAGTAAATGAAAAACTACCCGGAATACCTGCATTGACCCTTTTATGCACAATATTCTTTTAACTCATCACATATGCTGCTGTTACTGTTTATCTGTGCCGTTTCCTAGTCACTTTATCCCTACCTATATGTACATTTATTTTTTAAATATTTTATTTAACTAGGCAAGTCAGTTAAGAACAAACTCTTATTTACAAATGACGGCCTACCCCGGCCAAACATTAACCCGGATGGCGCTGGGCCAATTGTGCACCGCTCTATGGAACTACCAATCCCGGCCGGTTGTGATACAGCCTGGAATCAAACCATGGTCTGTAGTGAAGCCTCTAGCACAGCGATGCAGTGCCTTAGACCACATAATGTATCTACCTCAATTATCTCGTACCCCTGCACATGAACTCGGTACTGGTATTCTGTGTAAATAGCAAAGTTATCGTTACTGTGTATTTATTCCTTGTGTTAGAATATATATTTTTTTACGCTCTCTCGTTTATCTCTGCATTGTTGTGAAGTAACCAAGTAACCATTTAACTGTTAGTCTACACCTGTTGTTGGGAAGAGCCTGTAAGTAACCATTTAACTGTTAGTCTACACCTGTTGTTGTGAAGGGCCTGTAAGTAACCATTTAACTGTTAGTCTACACCTGTTGTTGGGAAGAGCCTGTAAGTAACCATTTAACTGTTAGTCTACACCTGTTGTTGTGAAGTAACCAAGTCACCATTTAACTGTTAGTCTACACCTGTTGTTGTGAAGAGCCCGTAAGTAACCATTTAACTGTTAGTCTACACCTGTTGTTGTGAAGTAACCAAGTCACCATTTAACTGTTAGTCTACACCTGTTGTTGTGAAGAGCCCGTAAGTAACCATTTAACTGTTAGTCTACACCTGTTGTTGTGAAGGGCCCGTAAGTAACCATTTAACTGTTAGTCTACACCTGTTGTTGTGAAGGGCCTGTAAGTAACCATTTAACTGTTAGTCTACACCTGTTGTTGTGAAGAGCCCGTAAGTAACCATTTAACTGTTAGTCTACACCTGTTGTTGTGAAGGGCCTGTAAGTAACCATTTAACTGTTAGTCTACACCTGTTGTTGTGAAGAGCCCGTAAGTAACCATTTAACTGTTAGTCTACACCTGTTGTTGTGAAGTAACCAAGTCACCATTTAACTGTTAGTCTACACCTGTTGTTGTGAAGGGCCCGTAAGTAACCATTTAACTGTTAGTCTACACCTGTTGTTGGGAAGAGCCCGTAAGTAACCATTTAACTGTTAGTCTACACCTGTTGTTGTGAAGGGCCTGTAAGTAACCATTTAACTGTTAGTCTACACCTGTTGTTGTGAAGGGCCTGTAAGTAACCATTTAACTGTTAGTCTACACCTGTTGTTGTGAAGGGCCTGTAAGTAACCATTTAACTGTTAGTCTACACCTGTTGTTGGGAAGAGCCTGTAAGTAACCATTTAACTGTTAGTCTACACCTGTTGTTGTGAAGGGCCCGTAAGTAACCATTTAACTGTTAGTCTACACCTGTTGTTGGGAAGAGCCCGTAAGTAACCATTTAACTGTTAGTCTACACCTGTTGTTGTGAAGGGCCTGTAAGTAACCATTTAACTGTTAGTCTACACCTGTTGTTGTGAAGGGCCTGTAAGTAACCATTTAACTGTTAGTCTACACCTGTTGTTGTGAAGGGCCTGTAAGTAACCATTTAACTGTTAGTCTACACCTGTTGTTGTGAAGAACCCGTAAGTAAACCATTTAACTGTTAGTCTACACCTGTTGTTGTGAAGAGCCCGTAAGTAACCATTTAACTGTTAGTCTACACCTGTTGTTGGGAAGAGCCCGTAAGTAACCATTTAACTGTTAGTCTACACCTGTTGTTGTGAAGAGCCCGTAAGTAACCATTTAACTGTTAGTCTACACCTGTTGTTGTGAAGGGCCTGTAAGTAACCATTTAACTGTTAGTCTACACCTGTTGTTGTGAAGGGCCTGTAAGTAACCATTTAACTGTTAGTCTACACCTGTTATTTACGAAGCATGTGACAAATAACATTTGATTTGAGGACACCGATCCTCAGACACGGATTCTTATTGGCGGAGACGAGACACTGATTCCTATTGGAGGAGACCATCAAGGCACCGCCAAACTTCACTGTGTCAGGACAACAAAGAGAGAAAAAGGGAATACTTACAAATCGGGATGAGTTGTCATTTCTCACAGTTTTAGCATTCCCGAAAGCTGAAAAAAAGAACACACATTGGTTAGATAGAGGGCATTCCAAATCAGTAGATCAATATCTATTGTATAACTTCAAATTAGGGAAAGTAATGAAGCAACATCACCACTTTCTCTGCTAAATCATAAGCACTAACTCTTTGCATACGGATGGCTTGATATTTCAGTTTAGTATACCACATTCTAGAAAGTGTCACACCAGCAAAAGCCAATCCTATCCTAGTCCTCATTTATCAGTCAATCATGCAACACTTCATTCAGTCCCATTATGTTATTGGTGGTCTTACTGCTCAACATAGTCTCGCTACATTTAAGTCAGTGGTTCAGTGTGTAAACTGTGCACTACGCATAACACACAATTACCAGAGACCATCAATTATAAGCCTGAAGTATTTTATAGTTAATAATAATAATAAATATTATATTCCATTTAGCAGACGCTTTTATCCAAAGCGACTTAGTCATGCATGCATACATTTTAAGTATGGGTGGTCCCCAGAATCGGACCCACTATCCTGGTGTAGTAAGCACTGTGCTCAACCAACTGAGCTACGAGTCACATTTCTTAAAACAATGACCATTTACCAAAAAAAATTTAAAAAACCTGAACAAAGCATACGCTTGCATATTCAGCACACTATTTCACACTAAACAGCATTCATTTGTCATTCAACACACCACCATGTAAAAATCAGGTACGTTGGAAGCCTGAGGGATAGACTAGAGCCTTGTGTAGCAGGATATCTGCTTTGCCCCCCCCCCCCCTCTCCCGTCAAGGGCCATTACAGCCTGTAGCAGTTAAACTCTCACAGATGTGTTCTGGGCCTGGCTCTATAGCGTAGCAGCTCAGGACTGGGCATCAGTATCCTGGCTTCCTCCTTCATGGGCATTTCCTGTCTACAGACTCCAAATTAAAAACACTGCCGTCTTTGTGCCAGCACCCAAGTATGGAGAGGGTTTTTTCCTTCCTGATGTATTGGACTGGGGATCAGTGAATATTTGAAAGGAGGTAGGGAAATTCTAGAAAGTGTATCATAGTGTGTTGTAGTGAAGGGCAGAGATGAAGAGTGGACAGATGATGCATGTTAGGTAAACTGTAATAACATCTACATGTTCTAAACTCTGGATCACATGTATTCAAAATGGTGTATAGGGGCCGGTTAGAAATGAACAGTAAACTGAACGTTGTAATTGTTGACAACAGCACTCAAGCTCTATGGGTTGACAGACATGTGAGAAAGAGACATACAGGGGAGAGAGAAATAAAAGTCTTAAAGTGGGTGTGTCCCTCTGATGCCTTGGCCTTGCTGGCTCTGAACCTAAAGCATGGGAAAGATAAAAAGGGTGGGGTTGATCAAATTAGTATGGTTAAGACACTCACCCTCCAGCACGGGATTTGACTGCAGCAGCTGCTCCTTCACCTTGTTCACCTCCTGGCCCTTCCCACACACCGCCGCCACATATGACATCACCAGCTTACTGGCCTCTGGATGTTCAGAGAGAGATAGACAGGGTTCTTTTATCAAAAATCTGTCTAAATCTAGACATGGCTGAACTGAGGCACACCCCAAAATCCCCCTTACAACAGTCCTAACCAGTCTCTCCCTCCACACCCCAAAATCCCCCTTACATCATCCTCCAGAGGCCCTACAGGGATGGGGTCTGGGCCCCTCCCTGGAGAAGAAAACATGATTCACACGGTCCAGAACTACCACCACCCACCACCTTATTTACTTACAGTTCATTATAACATTGATTATTACAGCAATAATCACCATTAATAGTCCCGATCGCACTAGACACTGGGCACATTATATAGGAGAACTTGTTGAGAGAACTTGTTGGTACCCAGACCAGCTCTTTAAAAATGGCCTGTATGTATGAATAATCGGTTTGGATAATCCTTGGTTTTTCCCAGAATCAATTCCCATGTCAAGATTTAGCCTTTAGCCTAGGCCAGCTTGTAATTCAAATCCATGGGATTTATACGTTTATGTGCATTGATATGATTATGAAATGTTCCTGAATCATCCTCTGTCTGGTCTTGATAGAAATCATCATGATGAAGTTACATGGTTTGTAGTATTAGTCTTATGAAGTCCAGTCATGGTTTGTAGTATTAGTGTAAAGTTCTGTCCAGACTCCAGAACAGCCCTAGTCAATAAGATGACTGTGTCTAGCTGTGACCCAAAAATAGTTTGAGACCTGTCAATCAAACAGAGGAAGAGGATGTGGTGGACAACAGTGGTTCTCTCAGCCCACAAATGAACCTGGCTAGTGGCGCTGGTGGATTACTGACACTAAGAGTATAGTTTTGATGAAGGAAGTAAGTATTGAGAGGAGAGCCAAAAAGCAGAGAAGAAAATCTTATTAAGAGGACCTATATGACAACACATATACTATTAATGAGAGAGAGGGTAGAGAGAGGAGCAGAGAATAAGCACAAAAGTTGAATTAAAGGATCATAGAACCTAAAGCAAATCTAGAGGATCATATCAGTAAGAAACCTTATAGTGAATAAGCTAAAAAGCACCGATATCATGTGCGGTAATCTCAAAGGTTTCTGATCTGTAACAGCAGTATTTATAACCACCATGACCTTTGAAGACTCAATGCCAAAATAATATCCTTCAGCCATAACTCAGGAATCAGAAGCATGTGTAACAGTATAGACTTTACGCCCGTCCCCTCGCCTGGGCGCGAACCAGGGACGCTCTGCACACGTCAACAGTCACCCTCGAAGCATCGTTACCCATCGCTCCACAAAAGCCGCGGCCCTTGCCGCGAAGTAGAGGAACCACTACTTCAAGGTCTCAGAGCAAGTGACGTCACCGATTGAAACGCTATTTAGTGCGAACACCGCTAACTAGCTAGCCATTTCACATCCGTTACACATGCATCGTCACCTGTACATTGTCCGATAACAGCTTTGTCGTCACAGCTCTCTCTCTATTCAATGCTACATCAAAGACTAGACCTAGTATAACTAAACATGTTGATACACCCCCTAGGTCAGAGGTATCCTCTGATACGTAGATAGTGACCAATTGTGATTCAGTCATCCACTTATTTACCATCTCACCCCATCAGATATTTCATACAAAGATAATGGTTACACGTTCCCCAAACGTGATGAAAGATTGAGGTGGCTTGAAAGGGAACTAGGCTACTTGTTATTTGGAGAATTGGCAGAGATTTTCGTTTGAGGTAAGGGAGTTTAGATATGCGGAAGTATTACATGGCAGACCCTGTATGGTCAAAAATGAATCCACTGGTGGTGCAGTCCTACAAGGCAGTACGATACATATAGATACACACATACAAAGTATGTGGACAGCCCGGGATTCGGCTATTTCAGCCACACCCGTTGCTGACCGGTGTATAAAATCATGCAATCTCCATAGACAAACATTGGCAGTAGAATGGCCTTACTGAAGAGCTGTGACTTTCAACAGGGCAACGTCATAGGGTGCCCCCTTATCAACAAGTCAGTTCGTCAAAGTTCTGCACTACTAGAGTTCACCCGATCAACTGTAAGTGCTGTTATTGTGAAGTGGAAACATCAAGGAGCAACATCGGCTCAGCTGCAAATTGGTAGGCCACACAAGCTCACAGAACAAGAATGCAGAGTGCTGAAGCGAGTAAAAACCATCTGTTCTCGGTTGCAAACCTCATTATAGAGTTCCAAACTGCCTTTGGACGCAACATCAGCACAAGAAAAGTTTGTCGGGAGCTTCATTAAGCTGGTTTCCATGGCTGAGCAGCCGCACAAGACTAAGATCACCATGCGCAATTCCAAGTGTCGGCTGGAGTGGTGTAAGGCTTGCCGCCATTGGACTCTGTAGCAGTGGAAAGCGTTCTCTAGAGTTGTGAATCACCATCTGGAAGTCCGATGGATGAATCTGGGTTTGGCGGATGCCAGGAGAAAGCTACCTGCCCCAATGCATCGTGCCAACTGTAAAGTTTGGTGGATGAATACTTTTCTGGGGCTGAGTACAAAGCGAGGTTCATAAAGAAATGGTTTGTCGAGATCAGTGTGGAAGAACTTGACTGGCCTGCACAGAGCCCTGACCTCAACCCCATCAAACACCTTTGGGATGAATTGGAATGCCGACTGCGAGCCAGGCTTAATCGCCCAACATCAGTGCCCGACCTCACTAATGCTTGTGGCTTTATAGAAGCAAGTCCCCGCAGCAATGTTCCAAAATCTAGTGGAGTCCTTCCCAGAAGAGTGCAGGCTGTTATAGCAGCAAAGGGGGGACCACTCCACATTAATGCCCATGATTTTGGAAGGAGATGTTTGATGAGCAGGTGTCCACATACTTTGGTCATGTAGTGTACTATAAATCCTGCCATAAGTAAAATACTATCATTCGATTTCTTCATAAGATGACTGCATAATGAATTGGACGGAATACCCCAGTCGCCCCATACCCGAAAACCCAGACCCATTTTCAGCCACATCTACCCTCTCCTGTCCTGGCTGTAAACCTACAAAAATGAAGAGATTACCCAAAATCCTAACATCTCATTGCCCTGGCTTGGCTGATTCCCTTCCCGCATTGGTACTTTAAAGCCATGAGTGTCTCGATCTGTCCTTGCCCACCCTGATAAAAGGAGGGAAAAATAACTGAAAACAAATGGTGAGTGGTTGTAATGTACTGTACACTAATGTCAGCAGATTGTAGAAAGTTGCGTCACCACACTTGACTTAATTTGACTAAAAGTTTGAGGGAGAAAAGGAGTTATATAAAAATAGTGAACTCTGTCAGCACTGTCATTGCTAAGGAGACCAATTAATGATGTTGAACAATGTAATACCACTTGACTAACAATGTTTTGCATGAAATAAATGAGGATGTCAACATTGCAGTGACAGATAGCCCAAAGCCTTATAATCAAAGCACCAGTTAACCACAATGGTTTCAGGGCTGTGGGATATCTGCTGATATTAACAGAAATGTATTTCTGAGATGAAGGCCACATGTAGAGAGTTTATTCTGATCCAAGTGGAGAGTAAACTAGATTGACACCACCTTGGTAAATCACCCAGTAGCCCACTTCACCTGGCAGGGAAGTGTACTGTAGTTTGACTCCAGCTGAGTGGTACCAGGCCAGCAGAAGGAAAGCCAGAATTCTAATAATAGAATGGTTAGAACCTCTGAGAAATCTATTAATTCCACCACAAACCGATACCACAAAGGGTCTTCTAACATCAAAAAGATAATGGGTATGCAACTTTTAAAATACCGAGTCCTGGTTTATCGTGTCGGCAGATTTTCAAAGCCACCACCCAGTGTACTTCTGAATGAAAGTCCCTCCAACAGTCTTGCGTTATTAAAGTGGAAATGACAAAGCGTTAGGTCAGAGGCAGAAAAGTAGGAAACTCGAGAGTAACAGCAGGGCAAAATGTTGTGAGGTTACAGTACGTGAAGTGAATGTTATGTGAAGTGATCCCATGTGGCTCAGTTGGAAGAGCACTCCGCTTGCAATGCCAGGGTTGTGGATTCGATTCATATGGGGGACGGGTATGGAACAAAAGTATGAAAACGTATGTACTCACTACTGTAAGTCGCTCTGGAAAGGAGAGTCTGCTAAATGACTCAAATGTAAATGTCAATTGGCTTTTAATAGTTTTGGTAAAAGAGTAACACAAAAGCACCAATTGTCTATTGTCAGGAGAAGGACACGGTGTGATAGTGATATCATCCCATATAGGGAGCAGGGGGACACTTCCGTCAATTCAATATGGCCATCACCTGGAGAAAAAACATTCTCTGCTAAAGTAGTGTTTAACAACTAGCCAGTAAATACCATTCCATGTGTGATTTCTTACAGCGAATCTTCCCCTATAGAACACTTTCCAAGATTAAACACTGACAGCACACACCATGACAAAGTTAAAATAATCATCAAGAGCAGTCACGGTTTGTTCCTAGCGTTTCGTCGTGACTTTAATTTGATCGTCAACGTTCGTTTCCATTAGTCAGCCCCTTTAGTCTTTACACTCAGTTGTTTTGTCATGCCTGCATGTACACCTACTGTTTCAGGTACAAACATGACTTTGGCTTTCCCATAACAAATCTTGCCCCAGATCTGGTCTGGCAAAAGGTAGGTTTATCTAACTCTGATCTAAATCCAACATGTTGTTGTGGTTACTGCTGCCTGCCTGCCCTTATTATCCATTTGCCCTCAGCTACAAGTCTCAGTTTGTTCTACAGACAGAACAGAATGTACTAGAACAATGCAAACAGAACACAGGCCTACAAGGTTAAGCTAACAGTCTCAAGATCAGTAAACCCTTGTGTGGTACATTCAAAAGAATCCACAACAGAATCCCTTTTCAACTTAGGCTGTAACGCAAGAAAAATGTAGAAAAAAGTCAAGGTGTGAATACTTCCTGAAGGCACTGTAAATGTTGATGTATTGGTATTAATTTTTGTAGTGTTACAATACAACAACAATACAACTGATTCATTAATGTACTGCAATTAAAGGCGGAAGAACAAACATTTGACCATGCTTAGTGGTTCTGTGACTCCGCCCACAAAATGTAACTTATACAGTTAGTTAACTTGAACTAATTCCTCTCAAAATTAGCCCATGAAAGCGTGTTTGATACAGGACTGGGCTCACCGGTCTTTCCAGCTCCACTCTCTCCTGTGATGAGGATACACTGGTCTTTATCCTGGTCCCTCAGAGAACGGTAGGCCTCGTCTGCCAGGGCATAGCTGCAACACAACAAGGATATACACATTCACATTAGTTCATAGTCCACAAACACATTGGATATTCAATTGCATCACAGGTGCATCATCTCCAGGCAACTAAAACAACACGCCATTCCTATATTTTCTATCATCCAAGCTTGTTCTATTGTATACACCAACACCGATTCCACTAATTACAGGCTTGTTAAGTTTAATAGTTGAATCCAATGTATTCAACTTTGTTCCCAAGACAATCGAGATTGCCTTGTTATCCCTCTATAGCTACACTGACAGTGAGCACACACAACCACACACACACACACGTTCTTTTTCTTTATTTGTACTATTTTCATCGCTGTTGAATAATAGTGAAGACATCAAAACTATGAAAAAACACATGACAACTTTGCACACTATTGGCATTCTCTCAACTAGCTTCATAAGGTAGTCAACTGGAATGCATTTAAATTAACAGGTGTGGCTTGTTAAAAGATCATTTGTGGAATTAATTTACTTCTTAATGCGTTTGAGCCAATCAGTTGTGTTGTGACAAGGTAGGGGTGGTATACAGCAGCTAGCCCTATTTTGTAAAGTCCATATTATTGCAAGAACAGCTCAAATAAGCAAAGAGAAACGACAGTCCATCATTACTTTAAGACATGAAGGTCAGTCAATCCAAGAAATCTAAAATTTTGAAAGTTTCTCCAAGTGCAGTCGCAAAAACCATCAAGCACTATGATGAAACTGGCTCTCATGAGGGCCGCCACAAGAAAGGATGACCCAGAGTTACCTGTGGAACTTAACCTCTGCAGCAGAGTTACCAGCCTCAGAGTGCAGCCCAAATAAATGCTAGAGTTCAAGTAACAGACAACTCAACATCAACTGTTCAGAGGAAACTGCGTTAAGCAGGCCTTCATGGTTGTCATGACGTGGCCCTCTTTGGGTACAGCGAGCACCATCCCCCTTTCTCTGCACCATCCCTCTCTCTCTCCACCTCACTCTTCTCCCTACACCCAGGATCTGTTAGGCGGGTCATAAATTCCTAGAGGAGTTTCTCTCCTCATGGCCAGACAGTATAGAGAAAGTGAGTTTCACAGGAGAACAAAGGAACCTCTTCCACATCACAGAACTTGAGGAGTGAACAATGCCTATGTTTTGGAGAGTGTGTACACGGTCGGGGAAGAATCCAGCTACGACCGGTCCATTTAGTTTAATGTTTGTGAAATTCATGAGCCAATACAGCCACATTACCATAACACTGTTTATACAAGAGTCTCGGTTGTGAGGCTTGCATCTAATTGTTGTATAAAATGAATGAGTAAATTATGTAATGTGATTATAAACTGTTTAATGAAAGAAACTCCAATTCCCTTTGGAGTTTAACTAGGACATAGGCCCGCCCCAAGAGCACAGACATTGACCTGGCATCATGGGACAGCCCCCCTTTCTACTGTTACAAATGTAACCCCCACCTGAAGGATTTCCTTTCAGACCAGCTTACCATGAGGGCTGAGGTTTGAGACCAGCCCAGTACCTCCTCACAGAGGGAGCAAAGGTTTGAGTAGATTGCTGAATCTTTTAAATATACCACGTGGTTAAACTCAGACTATCGATCAGACAGAATAAGAGCAAATCTTTGATACTAATTGCTAGTCTGCAGCTAGGAATTCTATACCATTGAATGTGAAGGCCGACAACAGCCGAAACATCTATTCTATAACAACATTTCTGAATGTTACTCTGAAGTAGCCATTCTACCAAAGACTCCAGGGACGCAGAGAGTGGGGCGGATTAACTTCCAACAGAGCTCACGATGACACACGATGACACACTGAGTGTATATATTTAAGGAATACCTAGGATAGGATAAAGTAATCCCTCTCACCCCCCCCCCCTTAAAAGATTTAGATGCACTACTGTTCCACTGGATGTCATAAGGTGAATGCACCAATTTGTAAGTCGCTCTGGATAAGAGCGTCTGCTAAATGACTTAAATGTAAATTTAATATATATATATTGATTGCAAGTAGTCTCGAATGAGTGAATGTTCATGTGCAAGGATTAGCATTTCAATGGTTATAATTATCAACTTTGTAGTGTCTTATCTTTCACGCCCTTGTCAGTCCCTTTGTCTACCAAGCTGTGATATCAGTTTAGCCCACTAGGGCACATCCCCTATCATTTCCTTGTAAGCATATCTACTTTGTTTGTTTGTGCATTTCTGTGATTATTTAGTTGGTTAACCTGTTACTCCTACCCCCTACTTTTTCGAACATTCTGTTAAAAATAGCGCAACATTTCAGCGCCCTGCTACTCATGCCAGGAATATAGTATATGCATATGATTAGTATGTGTGGATAGAAAACACTCAGACGTTTATAAAACTGGTTAAATCACGGCTGTGACTATAACAGCACGTGCGTTTCATCGAAAAGTGCAGGAAAATCTGATCACTGAAAATGGAAAAATATATCCATGCGCCACTTGAACTCATTGATAAACGTAAACCACATTAAATGGGGCCGAGGTTGCAATACCTACAGCTTCCACACGATGTCAACAGTCTTGTCATTTGCCTACGATTTGTTTCTTGGTCAAACGGACACAAGGCAGCGCCTTTCTTCCGGTCTCCGACCGGATATTTTGGTTGAGATTTACCCAGACATTATTTCCAGACGTACAGCTATAGAATATACATCGCCTCGTGATCAATTTGATCGCTTATTAACGTTTACTAATACCTAAAGTTGCATTACAAAAGTATTTCGAAGTGTTTTGTGAAAGTTTATCGTCGACTTTTTTAATTTAAAAAAATGACGTTACGTTATAAAACGCTATTTTTTTCCTTGATCACACAGTCTTCATAGATCGATAATCTAGGCTATATATGGACCGATTTAATCGAAAAAAAGACCCAATAGTGATGTCTATGGGACATCTAGGAGTGCCAACAAAGAAGATGGTCAAAGGTAATGAATGTTTTATATTTTATTTGTGCGTTTTGTGTAGCGCCGACTATGCTAATTATTTTGTTTACGTCCCCTGCGGGTCTTTTGGGGTGTTACATGCTATCAGATAATAGCTTCTCATGCTTTCGCCGAAATCATTTTAAAAATCTGACTTGTTGCCTGGATTCACAACGAGTGTAGCTTTAATTCAGTACCCTGCATGTGTATTTTAATGAACGTTTGAGTTTTAACTAATACTATTAGCATTTAGCGTAGCGCATTTGCATTTCCAGATGTCTAGATGGGACGCCTGCGTGTCGGGTAGGAGAGGTTAATAAATAAATGATTGAGACAATTGATGTATGGATAAATTAGTGAAGACTGGGTTCGTGCAGATAACCAACAATTTACGACATTTGGAACGAGACTAACGTGATGTAAAGAATAATTCATTCATTAGAACACTAATTGATCAGATAATATCTGAAAGTTATTAAGAGAATTATAACTCTGTAATCTGAATATTTTCCTTGGTGCCCCGACTTCCTAGTTAATGACATTTACATGATGAATAATCAGGTAATAATAATTACAGAGAATTGATTTGATAAACTAACAGTCTTCAGTTTTAATGATCCCAAAGACATGACATAGTCGAATTGCTGCAAAGCCACCAATAATAAGAGACTTGCTTGCGCAAAAAAACGCAAGCAATGGACATTAGACCAGTGGAAATCTGTCCTTTGGTTTGATGAGTAGAAACTAGATTTTTGGTTCCAACCCCTGTGTCTTTGTGACAGGCAGAATATGTGAATGGATGATCTCTGCATGTGTGGTTCCCACAGTGAAGCATGGAGGAGGTGTGATGGTGCTTTGCTGGTAACACAGAGTGATTTATTTAGAATTCAAGGCAGACTTAACCAGCATTCTGCAGCAATACGCCATACCATCTGGTTTGCGCTCAGTGGGAGTATAATTTGATTGTCCTTTTGATAATGACCCAACACACACCTCCAGGCTTTGTAAGGGCTACTTCACCAAGAAGGAGAGTGAGAGAGCGCTGCATCAGATGCCCTGGCCTCCACAATCACCCGACCTCAAACCAATTGAGATGGTTTGGGATAAGTTGGACAGCAGATTGAAGGAAAAGCAGCCAACAGGTGCTCAGCATATGTGGGAACTCCTTCAAGAAAAAGCATTCCCCATAAAGCTGGTTGAGAGAATGCCAAGAGTGTGCAAAGCTGTCACCAAGGCAAAGGGTGACTACTTTGAAGAATCTAAAATACATTTTGATTTGTTTAACACTTTTGTGGTTACTACATTGTTTCATAGTTGATGTATACAGTACTATTCTACAATGTAGAAAATATTAAATTAAGAAAATGAATGAGTAGTTGTCTAAAACGGTACTGTATTTTTTGTATTATTATCCATCTGCCCTGCTAGAGCTGCCCTGGTCAACTCTAAGTGCTGTTATTGTGAAGTGGAAACGTCTAGGAGCAGCAACGGCTCAGCCACGAAGTGGTAGGCCACACAAGCGCACAGAACGGGACCGCCGAGTGCTGAAGTGCGTAGTACGTAAAAATCGAGTGTCCTCGGTTGCAACACTCACCACCGATTCCCAAACTACCACTGGAAGTAACGTCAGCACAAGAACTGTTCACGGGAGCTTCATGAAACGGGTTTCAATGGCCGAGCAGGTGTACACATACTTTGTGGCATGTAGTGAACTACAGTGAATATATAGATGACTGACAAACTGTGGGCCCAGCCACGTGCTTACTGATCAATGACACGTTGCATCCCAGATCTAGGTCTGAATCTAGGTTGCATCGCATCTGTGGAGAAATCTGATGCTTGGATATCATGGAGCATCATCATGCGGATACATTAGCTCACTTCGCTACATGTATGGTATTGGCCCTGTCGTATTGACCAGGTTGAATTTAGTCACTTTGCTCTGCTTAGTTAGCAGTATCCGATTGATTAATGCATTTACAGCAGGATCACCCAAAATAAACTCTGATTAAAAAACAAAGATCTTCTGTGAGTGAAATGCTGGATGCTTTCAGCCACAGTAAGTGGTATGTGTGGAAAATTGACAAGGAGCCAAGCAAGACATTTTGATTATCTTTGCTTAATGACAGCAATCCTTTTAAGCAGACACAGTTTAGTGGAAATCAGTCACAAGCAAAGCTTCCATTGAGAGGCAATGAAACTTGAATGATCCATTTTGCATAAGCCTAAATGCTATTATCCTCAATATCATAAAGGGGAAGCTGGTCTAAATGAATGGGGTATAATGAACCTCAGCCATTGTACATACATACCAGGACAGTGACACAATGGGAAAGTGGGACAGTATAGCATACTCATTGGATTCCCCCTAACAATGATGGAATTGTCATTGTCCTGCTCTGATGCTGAAGTATCAAGAGTGTGTGTGTGTGTGTGTGTGTGTGTGCGTAGGGGGGGCACAGTCTGGCAAGCAAGCAACACTACACAGATTTGATGACGGCTGACTGGGTGTTACGATGGTCTATACTTGAAATTTGGTGAGGCCATGTTTGTCTCCACCCTATTGGGTGAGACCAATGTAGGAGCTTCCCTATTGGTTGAGGCCATAGTTCTTTATCACACTTGTCATTTAAACAGTTATCTATTCTACAGTTGTGTTATAGTAGCAGTGTTCCAAACTCTCCCTAACCAGCCCACCAGACTCCAAATTAGCCTGGCAAGCCTGCAAGCTCTCCCAGCTCCCATTTTCCTCTCAGTCTGTACTTTTCTACATTACTCAGGAATTTCCCAGAGCCACCACTAATAATAGCCCTGATTGTGGAGGAACTGTTGCATGTAGTTTCCCTTTTGCCTGCCCCCCACATCACCTTCATATATCAAGAAAATATCGTTTCTTGTTAAAAGGCAAGGTAGCTCTGACATGTTTCCTCTCCACTATGGCAATGGACTAAACCGGAGGAGACTCCAGGTCCAAACTCTAAATTCATATGGTTAATGTCAAATGTGTTATACTCTGCATCCATCCCTGGTCCCAATGGTTGACAGTAACAAAAACACAGGCTGTCAACTACATAGCATTTATAATTATATTTATGGTCTACAATATCCTTGAAAAGTCACTAATGATTACATTGACAGCCATATGAACCCAAACATATAGGCTAGTGCTAGAGGTAATTTCTCACATCGTTGAGACCAGAGAATACCCACAATCCCCCTTGGGGGAAATTTTATTAACCAATTACATGACCATTAAGATCTTTCACACGCCACAATCAAAGCCCTAGACCCACAGCAGCGCAACATATTTTAGTCAGACAATAAGGTTTACATTACGTACGTACATTATCACATTATGTTGGCTTACAATGATTTAGACCTTGGAGATTACATCTATGAAAAACTAGAATCTATGAAATCATATTTACGATCAGATTTATAACATACCCTATGTAACAGGGATCTTTGGGGAGAGCACCATAACTTGCATAATCACAAAAGGCTGAACCACTGCTGATGTGCGTTGTGCACTGATTGACTTGACTGCTAGCTTAGCAGACTGCCGTGAGAAGGAGAGACAGATAAATGCACGCCAGGCCACAGTAAAAAGTTGACGCTGCATCCTGCCAGGCTAGCTCATAGAGATCTGGGTTCCACACCATCAGTGTTCTGGGCCAAGACCCGGTCCAGGGACGGGCAGCCGCAACCCAGCACTAACCCAGCCAGCCTAAGCACTAACTTAGCCAGCCTGAGCCCAGTTTAGCCCAAATCCATCCCTACCCAGCCACTAGGTTCACGCCACTTACGGGAATCATGGGAGGGAAGTTAGGACATGGGACATTATGTCATTGTTGAAATGTGCAGGGCACCACGACCACAGCAGATGTCTGCGCTTTGTGAAAACAGCCTGGCCGCTCAACATGAGCCAGACAAAAGACAAGCATCACACAATTACCCTGGCCTGAGAGGGGTTGGGCTAGGGGTGGGGGGGCTAATCTATCCTGAGAGGGGGTTGGGGGTTAGTAGAGGAGGGCTAGTAGGGGAGGAGCAGGGGTGGTGGGAGGGAGGTCCCCTGCTAGGAAATGTGCCAAATGATAAGCTGTCACACACAAACACAACGTGGCCGCGAGCATTCCTCCATTATGAAGTTGAACAGGTCAAATGAATTTGAAAGGGCCAATCACAATATGAATAGACCTGCAAGCTGGTGCATGGAGAACTAGGAGGATCCCAACAGAGACAAAGGAAAGCCAGTAAAACTCCCATCGCTATTTCTGTATGGCAAGGTAAGGAATGGGGCAACACAAAGACATGGTAGCAACTTGTTTGTTAATCTTGCTCTCCCGAAAGTCAAAGCATCTCAACACTCAAGGTTTAAAGGGCAAGACAAGGAAACCCAATCTGTCCTGGCTGTCCTCACCCAGCAATGTCCAGGCCACACCCAGAGACAAAAGGAGAACAAAAAAAGAAAAAAAGGAATTAAATCAGACCATCTGCTTGACAGCATCGTGTAATCACCAAGACCATGAAAGAGAGAAAGAACGCCAAATTGATCCACCATATGCCAAATAGAAGTTGCCATTTATAGGCTACAGACCAGGGCTTCTTATATCAGTGTGGAAATTATGACAAAGCACCCAATGCACATGAAAGTGTAGCAGCGAACCAAAAGCCAGTAAGCCAAAGGCTCTAATGCACCCTGGTCTGACTGGGGTCTCAGAGAGCGGGATAGGGAGAGAGAGGTGGGGCAGTAGGGTGGAGTGATGCCTGGCACACCCTGATCACACACAGATCCACAGCAGAAGACCACAGCGGTATATTTGTGCGTCCTCGTGGCAGCAGTGGGATGCAAAGCCAAACTGGCATGAGGCAAGCGGCAGAAAATAGCCATTCAGCCTTGCTACTCCAAACCCTGAGAAGGAGGGGAGGGAGGGAGGGAGGGATCTGCGATCTGTAACCTGCTGCATCCGAAAGGGATGGATGTAATTTGTCTCAACGCAGAGTCCAATTCTTCAGCGGACATGATTCCTGGTTGGCATAAAGTCAGTGCTGAAACCATGGCCCACCCAGCTAAATGAAGAATGACAGACCTTCCCTCAACCATCTGTAGATTTTCATTTTGATATTGAGACGCTAAAAACTGTTTAGGACTATATCTACATAGCTGTTTGCGCAGTGTTCACTGTTCCACTCTCAATGGAAGCTCTCTTATATCTGGGTAATTACACAGTATTTCAAATACTTAAAGTTTTCCAGCAGCCTGATGTTATTAAAATAACTACACTTCCATGGCTCCTTTATGACATCTAGCCAAGGTTGTAAGGAAGTTCTGTCATACAATAGCCTCTCATCCAGCCCAGCGAGTGGCTCTCCAGCGAGAGGCAGGCTGCTGGTTCCAGGATATCCGTGTCTTATACTGATTGAGCCACAGAGGAAGCCAACCTTCCTGGCTGTAGTCACAGGTCTAGGTGTCATTAATGTGACCACTGTGGCAGCCTCAGACATGAATCAAACAATGAGGCCAGAGTCACAACCGACTACTGAAATTCAGAATAGCCTAACAAAAACAAAACGCAGGTGCTGTCAGCAAGGGCTACTACCAGGAAGGAGGTGTGAGCCAGCTAAGGCCAGGGTCTTCGTTCAGTTTAGACACTTGGGCCATGTGAGTATCTGACACTGTGGCTGCTACAGACATTTGACAGTCATCTATCCAGAGCAGCAGCAGAATAATTGTACTTATGCAGCAGGAGGATGTCATCACAGAACCGTTTGCGTGTGGTGGGTGTGTGGTCCGAGTCCTTGTGTGTAAAAAAAAGTTCACTCACAAGTGTATTTTTATATAACCCTTTTCACCAAGTTCTATATGGGATTACTAGAACCCATCTCATCCATCTACAGTCAGGATTGAAGGCCTGTATTCACATTAGGGCTGACCGCATATGGTCGACTGGTTAATTGTTTGGTTGATAGGCTGATGGTCAACCAATATTATTCCGTCGAGAGGTAGCAAATACATATCTATATATATATATATATATATATATATATAGACATATATCTTATTTTTTAATGGCACAAGAGACACCTGTCTGATTTGAGCCCATCTCAGTGAACTAATCTATTGGGCAAGCCGGGTAGATGACAGAGTCCAAGAAGAAGGGGAGAAGGGGAGTGTGGATAAAATGCACATCTCTCCAGAATGTGTTCTCTCCTGCCAATTTGTGCACATTCATTGTTTAATAACGTAAATTGTGTGATTTTCTTGCCTTGATTGTTTGTGTCTATCAATTCCTCATTACATACAGTTGAAGTCGGAAGTTTACATACACTTAGGTTGGAGTCATTAAAACTCGTTTTTCAACCACTCCACAAATTTCTTGTTAACAAACTATAGTTTTGGCAAGTTGGATAGGACATCTACTTTAAGCATGACATGTCATTTTTCCAACAATTGTTTACAGACAGATAATTTCACTTATAATTCACTGCATCATTATTCCAGTGGGTCAGAAGTTACCATACACTAAGTTGACTGTGCCTTTAAACAGCTTGGAAAATTCCAGAAAATGATGTCATGGCGTTAGAAGCTTCTGATAGGCTAAATGAGATAATTTGAGTCAATTGGAGGTGTGCCTGTGGATGTATTTCAAGGCCTTCCTTCAAACTCAGTGCCTCTTTGCATGACATGTGAAAATCAAAAGAAATCAGCCAAGACCTCAGGAAAAAAAAGTGAAGACCTCCACAAGTCTGGTTCATCCTTGGGAGCAATTTCCAAAAGCCTGAAGGTACCACGTTCATCTGTACTAACACAATGGGGCCACGCAGATGTCATACCACTCAGGAAGGAGATGCGTTCTGTCTCCTAGAGATGAACGTACTCTGTTGCGAAAAGTACAAATCAATCCCAGAGCACTGTATGTAACTGGTTCACCTCGAATGCTCACAGGCAATGTGTATTGGAAGATATTTCTGAATGTTCCAGAAATGCTTTATCTACTCATTTGCTGGATGCAGAGTTCAAGTGAGGGTCAAGCAAATCATAGAGAAAGCAGGCCATTGCAAGCATCAATGATGGGTGGTCGAATGTTCGTGGCCAAGGAATAATTAACTACATCTCCACCCCTCAACCAGTATTCTACAAGAGCACAGACACAAGGGACAACAGACACACCGGTCTCTACATTGCAGATGAGCTGAAGGCAGTTACTGACCTTAGACCACAGAAGTATTTGCACTGGAGACAGACAGTGCTGTGAACATGAAGGCTGCTGGTACGGCAACTGCTCTGCCCACAAATGTAAGACACTTTAATAATTAAACATTGGATGTAATAAATGTCACTTTAAACAATGCCACTTTATATAAATGTTTACATACCCTACATTACTCATCTCATATGTATATACTGTACTCTATACCATCTACTGCATCTTGCCTATGCCGTTCGGCCATCGCTTATCCATATATTTATATGTACATATTTTTATTCATTCCTTTATACACACAAGTGTAAGGTAGTTGTTGTGAAATTGTTAGGTTACTTGTTAGATATTACTGAATGGTCAGAACTAGAAGCACAAGCATTTCGCTACACTCGCATTAACATCTGCTAACCATGTGTATATGACCAATAAAATTGGATTTGATATTAATTCCCATATATTCCCGTTAATTCCGATGGAAAGTTTCCACCTGAATATTCCAAAACGTGCAACCCTCATTTCTAGTACTCTATGGATTGGGATTATGGTTAATTGTTTAGCTATCATGTCTAAACAAAAGACTCCACTTAGCCAGATGATGACCCATCAATTTAGCCAAGTGTCCCCTACGGTGTTTAAGACCATTATTGTATAATAATGCAAAAATATTTGTGTCTGGAATTTATCTTTCAGCAGCAGTATTACACGCCCGGCTCTCCTCAACCAGTCATACAAGGAGAATGGTCTAATGCCTCCCATCAAAAAGAGAGCTGGTCCAAGCAAGCACAGGTTACACCTGAAGAATGAGGACTTACAGCGAGTTGTGAACTTCAACAACTACGCAGAAGATAATGCAATATTATTACCAGGACACCACCCAGGACAAACACTTTGGCGTTAAACTGCTGCCCACCCATGTGACAAAAGCAGCGGTGTGGCATCTCCACAAGGAATCGATAACACTTGGTATGTAAAGCATAAACATATTTTGATTATTTAATATACCTCAAACATGATTGACACTACGTTTATTGATTTCACATCATTTTTGCATTTTCCAGAGTTATGTGTAGTCTGGCTGTCTTCCCACAGGAATCTACAGAGAAAATTGCTGCCACACATCTCAAGCACTAAGCCCAGGTATGACCCATGCTGGAAGTGCCAGAGGAACAACTATCAGGTCTTCAAATCTGCAGAAGCTGTTAAATCAGCCAGGCTGAAAAGCAAGAACAGCATCTCCTGCTTGTTCAGAGTGAGTGGTCTGTCTACCAGAAGATGGTTGCTGACTGCAAGACCACCTGTCAAGCCATGAAGTTGTCTCTGGGGGCCCTACTGAACCAGCAGGCAAAGACATCAGGAGGCATTACAGCTTGGATTTTGCTCAACACGTAAGCAACATTTCCTCCTTTACACTGATTAAGGATATATATAGTACCAGTCAAAAGTTTGGACACACCTACTCATTCAAAGGATTCTTTATTTTGACTATTTTAGAATAATAGCGAAGACATCAAACTATGAAATAACACATGGAATCATGTAGTAACCAAAACATGTGTCAAACAAATCAACATATATTTGCCACCCTTTGCCTTGATGACAGCTTTGCACTCTTGGCATTCTCTCAACCAGCTTCATGAGGAAAGCTTTTCCAACAGTCTTGAAGGAGTTCCTATGTATGCTGAGCAATTGTTGGCTTGTTTTCCTTCACTCTGCGGTCCAAATCATCCCAAACCATCTCAATTAGGTTGAAGTCGGGTGATTGTGGAGGCCAGATCATCTGATACAGCACTCCCTCACTCTCCTTCTTGGTCAAATAGACCTTACACAGCCCAGAGGTATGTTTTGGGTCATTGTCCTGTTGAAAAACAAATAATTCCCACTAAGCGCAAATCAGATGGGATGGCGTATCACTACCTATTTTTAATATTTCTATTATGGAAATAACCATTAACCCTGTACCGTTTACACCTCATGTAGAGACCATGGCACTTAGCAACATGTGGCTGGGGTTATAGCATTTCTTTCACGTGACCCAAGAAATTTAGACAAGTGTGTCTGGTTAAGTGTCATGTAATATTTATAAAATATTTTTTATCCGGACACTGTTTACCTGGAATTTTTCTTAAAGAGATGGGTGGGGCTAAGAGGGTGTGAACGATGCTGAATGGGTATAGACGAAGAGCACTCCAATAGGTGTACCAAAACATTCAAGGGCTATTTTCTCAAAAAGTGGGGTTACAAGTTTATCAACTTTCAAAGCGGAATTACTTTTCCATGGTTCCTCAAATGCAGTGTATGATATACCATTGTGTAGCTCTGTCTCTCTACTTTGACCCAATGTAAAAAATAAAATAAAAAAACGATTTCAAACATAAGACTGAATCAAGGTGCTCGCTCAAGTTAGTGAGAAATCCTCCTTTGCCAAGACAATCCATCCACCTGACAGATGTGGCATATCAAGAATATGTTCATTACACAGGTGCACCTTGTGCTGGGGACAAAAGGCCACTCTAAAATGTGCAATTTTGTCACAACACAATGCCATGTCTCAAATTTTGATTTGCAATTGGCATGCTGATTTCAGGGATGTCCACCAGAGCTGTTGCCAGATAATTTAACATTTTAATTTATCTACCATAAGCCTCATCCAACATTGTTTTAGAGAATTAGGCAGACGTCCAACCGGCCTCACAACCGCAGCCCAAAACTTCCACATCAGACTTCACCTGCGAGATCTGAGACCAGCCACCCGGACAGCTGATGAATATTTGTGTCTTTAATAAAGCGCTTTTGTTGGGGGGGGATTATTTTGATTGGCAGGGCCTCGCTCCCTAGTGGTGGGCCTATGCCCTCCCAGGCCCAACCATGGCTGCGCCCTGCCCAGTCATGTGAAATTCAAAGATAAGGGCCTAATGAATTTATTTTAATTGACTGATTTACTTATAAATTGTAACTCAGTAAAATTGTTGCATGTTGAGTATATTTTTGTTCAGTAAATTATTATTCCAGTCTTTTACCGTTCTCATTGTCAGAGTGGACAAGTTGTTTGCAGAGCGCACAACCGATGCTACACTTGTGAGAAACAAGTTGGTTTATTTCATTCCATTTCAAGTTGACACTCACTCTTTAGTTTGGAGCGCTACTGTCAATGTTGAGTAAGGACGCGCACCTGATTACGCATAGAAGTAGGCCTATAGGCTACCTGGCTTGCGAGCAAAGGTAGCATTATAATATGTGCCCATTTGGGGATCTGATAGTATTTCTAATTGGATTAATGCACCACCACTAATGAGCTGTGGAGCTTCTCAAAGGAATGTTTGCTTCACCTCAAACAGCAAGAAAGCGAAGTCAGTTTTAACATTCATTGAAAGTAATAGTAGTTCCTCAATGTATTAGAAAAATCTTTCCAGCTCTCTCCCTTACGATAACCAGCACAGCGTGAAAGGGAAAAATATAATTTCCTGATCCTGTGGAAACGTCATAAAACAAGTGTTCCTGATGAGCTCTTATTACTCTTATTACTTGGGCAAAATAGTCTACAGCTGTGTCTGTCCCGAGCTTACTGCTGCAGGAAACTGAGGGCCTAGAATATTTTATACAATGTTGCAAGTGCAAGTGTTGAGCTGAACACAAGTTAATACAATGTTGCAAGTTCGTTGCAGACAGGCCATGCACAGCCAATGTGATTTATCGGATATCCAGATTTAAAAATATATATTTTCTACTTGCAGGCTGCAATGTTTTTTTTCCTTTGCTTTATTTAGGCTATTTTTATATAGTTGGCAATAACTTTCAGGTTTGTATCAATAATTTAACCACATGCCAAGGATTGAGTTACGAAGATGTTATTATATATTAAATGAAAGTTACATGAAAATGTGCATATGAAAACCATAACTGGCATGCAGATCAGTAGATATTGTGAGATAAATTAGCATTCCACATGACAAAGGTTGCCGACTCCTTGTGTAGCCAATTACCAGCAACTTCGGGAGAATAATGGCAGAATCTGCGAAAGCCAGCAGGTATGGGATGAGGCTGGTTGGGCCATGTTACGGTTTGTCTCGTCATCTTAATCTCTGGTTCCCCTTTGTGTCTTATGTCATCAAACAGTCTCAGACAAGCATATAGTTGATTTTATTAAAACACATAGGGCGTGTCTATATATATAAAAAAAAAAACGTTTTGAAGTTAAATAACCCTATGACTTTCAGTCGACTAAAACTTTTTTGGGTCGCTGACAGCCCTAATTCACGTAGGACATTTATGTGAGTAACTTTCTGTAGTATTACATTTGAACAGTAGAAAGTATGTCTGCCGCAGGGCACTTTGTCTTTTGGAGTATCCTCAAAGGAGACTGTCTACTTGTATCATGTGTTTTTCTCCTCAGACTTTCAGAGGGTCCTGGCTTTGATTTTATTAACTGCACTGCAATTTAGTGAGAACAATTCACATATAAAGCTGTTGGTTTGATCCTTGAGAGAGTAAAGAACAATCAAACTATCATGTTGACTAAGGGCAGTGAAACAACTTCTGAAACGGTTTCCCCCATACTAGATCAAAACAAGAGGAATCAAAGAACTAGGCTATTTCGGCACCCTTGAGATCAACTTGTGAGAGATAGCATCTACATCGATGAGTTTGTTACATTTGGTCATAGAACAAACCAGAAAATTCAAACCAAATTAGACCCCCAATGGGATAGAATATATTTCCTTAGTAGACGATGCAAAGAGTTGACGGTCGATCCCCTGGGGTATTGGTTAACAGCCTCAACCTACAGACAAATTGGCAGTGAGACTTTGGGGTAGCATGTGTACGTTATTGGCTTGTGTTCTGAGGGGAACCACCCCCCCCCAAATCTCCTTTGGTCAGAAACACACAAACACACTCTCTCTCCTCTCGACAGGATGTTGGTAAGAGGGAGAAGTCAAAACTATTTTATCTCTGACGGTGCTTTCATGTCTCTTCTGGCCGTGCATGGTGACTCAGCATTACTTCTGTCCTGTCCATCCTTCATCAGTCAATGGCTGACACCACTATTGCGATACTAGATGATTCTCAAAGTGTATTATTAGAGGGTGAATCCTCAATATAACATTTGCAAGTAACAACTTGCAATTAAGCAAAGCAACACTGCGGCCGGTTCAATGAGATGAACTTCAGACAATCTGGACCTATCCCTCTACCATGAAGACAACTTTAAAGGAAGCAGGGAGAGCGGAAGAGACTAGGTGGGCATTCGGCAAAGTCAAGAGCCAAGCACATTAAAAGCCTCTGTCATTCACTCATTCAGCATTCCTCCTGAATAGACAACTGTTGTGCTCTTTAAAATCCAATTATGATTTGATAATACACTGTACTGGGTTCATCTGGCATATGCTCAAATACGCTTTAAACATTAGGCTAGTAAATAATAAGGGCACAGTCCAAGACACCATTCACTGTGCTCTAAACACATACATAACAGTCACTCTTTAGAGGACAAAGAGGGCATAGTACAGCATAATACTCTGTAGAAAATCACACAACTATCAACTTACATGTCTCAGAGGAAGCAGTGGCCTGGGCATGAGCCTGGATACCTACTGAGGGCCAGCCACCAGCTTCTTTATGGCTCAAATCACACTACAGACACTGCCATTGTGGCTCTGACTGAAAGTCTCTTCCTCACCAATACACCATACTGAGGAGGGAATGACTGTTTACTTATCCCCAAGCCAGGAAACGAGGAGGTGTACGGTGGCTTGAGAGGAACATCATTGCGAAGTAGAAGGATTGGGGATATCATGTGCCAAAACAAATATTGACACTGCACAGTAACATATTTAAAGCTGAAATGTGAAGTAAAGCTGCTCGTGAAAAATAGGACTGATGCTTGGAAAAGATGAAGAAATTGCAAGCTATCGAATTGCCTCGGTAGTCGGCACCATGCGGGTGTAAAATGCACAGCGATTAATGAATATGAGTAGCATTTGCCAATGTACCAGCCACAAGCCAAAAACTTAGTTTGTTGGTTTAAACAGGCCTTATCCGAAAATGTACATTGCTCGAGCCATATCAATTCCAAGCCCACATGATTAACTTAGAAAGTTTGAGAAACACGTCAATTCTTTGGAATGTAAACAAATGAGATAACCAAAGATTACATAGCCTCCACATAGTAACACATGTCAGAGTTCAAAGTAAACGGAGTAGCTCTTTGAAATGGAATGACATGCTCATTAACGTGAACATGGATGTTGATACGGTACTGCAATTGAAGCAGTATTTTTTTCATTTTACCTTAACCTATTTGGAGTAAACTAAACCAACAAAATGACTTCTACTTACAGCCATGTCACCCACATCTACAGTACATTTACATTTACATTTAAGTCATTTAGCAGACGCTCTTATCCAGAGCGACTTACAAATTGTACCTGTAGTTAAATAATTATACATGTATTTCTAGTTTCCACTTTAAGTGCTGGATTTTCACCCAGTGGCCAATCCACCATTCATTCTGATCATCACAGATTAACCCATCTTTCCTTTCGCAATACAACCCTCCATTTTACCCTCTTAAGATAGTCCTGAACCTCCCCATTTGTAACATTTCTACCAATATTGCCCAAAAAATACTTTACCCAGGAGTATAATGAATCATAGTCTTCATGGTTTGTCAAAGGTCAAAAGGTGACAGGGAAGGAACAAGATAGTCAAAATTGAAATCAATCTTGTCTTTAATCTGTTGTGCTTAGTTTTGGTGGTTATGTAAACTGTATGTACAAGCAGATAAAGATGGACATTGTGAAACCTCCCTATTCATTACCAGAACAAAGACACTGGATAAATCGTCAACAGAAATCTACACTGAACAAAAATATAAAACGCAACAATTTCTAAGATTTTACTGAGTTGCAACTCATAAATCAATTGAAATTCATTAATTCGGCCCTAATCTATGGATTTCACATGACTGGGAATACAGCTATGCATCCGTTGGTCACAGATACCTTATTAAGGTAGGGGCTTGAATCATAAAACCTAAAATGACATTGGTGGCGGCTTATTGTAGAGAAATCAACATTCAATTAGCGGGCAATGGCTCTGGTGGACATTCCTGCAGTCAGCATGCCAATTGCACGCTCCCTCAAAACATCTGTGGCATTGTGTTGTGTGACAAAATTGCACATTTTATTGTCCCCAGCACAAGGTGCACCTGCGTCATGATCATGCCGTTTAATCAACTTCTTGATAATCCATCCACTTGACAGGTATGGCATATCTTGTCAAAGGAGAAATGCTCACTAACAGGGACACATTTGTGCACTAAATTTTAAAGAAATAAGCTTTTTGTGAATATGTACAATTTCTGGGATCTTTTATTTCAGCTGAAAAAGGACATGGTAAACATGAGACCAACACTTCACATGTTGGTCTTCACATGTAAAGTCAAAGTCATGTAAAGTCAAATCGTGGACGGCCACAGAGATGGTTTTGGGGCACTCTTTCACTGGAATAGGGTATTTTCAATTTTTCACCATGATAATATTTCTGCTTCTAAACCACCATAATTATAAACACTTTGAGAAGGACGTCTAGCACATTGCTTCAGCTTCGTCAGAAGATTTGCACTGCACACTATGCCAATGCAAACAGTCAGAGGCAGAATCAATCCCTTCTTAAGTACTATGTGGCAAAAGTACAATAAACCATGTAATAGTTTAGCCTGAAATAATTTCAGTGAGTATGTGAGTTTCTTTCCTATCCTCGTATTTCTCTCGGGAGCCATAAGCTAGAGAAGAGAGACTAGGGCTGTTCCTTTTAAGTGTCTGTGGCCTAGGCCTTGTCGTTATCCACAAATACAGCTGTTGATTGTAAAGCCGTTAGCAAAGTTAGAGGTACCGAATTTGCATTTTATAGTCCCTGGGCTGGGCACGGTATGGTGCGAGTGTGGGAGGAGAACGGAGGCTGGAGGCAGGCACACTCAGCGAGAGCACTACTGCCCCCTCATCCCACTCTACCTTCACCTTACGCCAATAAATGCTGCTGCTGTCACCTAGTCTACATTACGCCAACACATCACGAGCTACAGAGTGGAGCCACTCTACCAACCTGAGTCAACAGGGTGTATTTCGAGTGCCCACTAGCAATTACATGCATGTTGCATGTAGACTTTCTTTCCAACATGCCATTTTCAGTAGCCCTCTAACAACTACCTACGTACATGTTGCACGTGAACTTTCTGGTCAGGTGTTCTGTAAAAATGTATTGATTCAAAGCAGTTTGTTGAGGTTTGTCAAATCTAAAACAAAGAAGTTGTGTTAAAGGAATACAACCAGGTGTGATGGACAGCATGTAATGGACAACTGCAAATTCGCCATAACATTACATGCTGCGTTAACATAACCATAAACACCTCATGTCTTTAGTAGACAGGTACTTATTAAGAAACATGTGTAAGCTACATTCCAAGAGAAACCTGCTCCACACCACATGGATAGCACCTTGCAAAATTCTACTGACTAAAGGGTCAGGAAAATCAAACAAATGTACTGTAGCCTGTACCGTAAACAAAGACGAAAGTGTCATAGACGGCTGTATCTTTATGGTCACACCTGTGACATCTCCATAGCAGACTTTACACAGGAAAACACGTCACCCTACGGAACACTCATCTGACAGTTCTTATTGCTGAATGGACAAGATGAAACCATGACATCACCATGATATTTTTGAGTGCTTTCGCTGTAATGGCTATGTACCCATAGTGAATAGATGAAAGTGTAATTTTTCCTCATTGGCTATTCAACACTGCACTCTCTTACCTGAAGCGGTGATGAAGCAAACAAAGCTAAGGGTGTGGAGTACAATGGTTGCCCAGGGCACAACACCATTACTCAAACTTTCTAGGGAAACGACGCACTGGATATGGGTGGATAATTTCAACATTCGCAGGATCATTTTTAGAGCCAAGGTTAGATCAATAATGTCCAGTAATGTGTTTCTCGTGTGTGTCTCTGCTAGGGTCTGTGTGATGGACCTGGTCTCTCAGTGCCAGACCTCACAGCCATGCGAGGAGACGCAGCAGCTATACTGTAGATGTTCTTATTATCCAGGGTGTGGATAGATCCCTCCGTCATCACGACTGTAAATCCCTGGCCTCAGTTCAGTACAGGCATCATGTTAGAAACGTACAGCCCTCAGTGCAAACCTTCATCCGGGCTAGTGATTCTCATAAAAAGCTCTTCTCTGCTATGGAGGATTTTAATCTAAGTGACACCCCAGTTTAATGAACTTGCTGATATTACATCCCACCCTCTGTTGCCTTGTGTTTCTCACTGTGTGTAGGAGGGAGTTTAGAGGAACATGAGTGTTACTCTGTGTAATGCTGGTTAGCCAACACTCCCTCTGCTACCTACCTTCTACCCTGCCTCCTACCTCCAGACAAAAACACTGTGGCTTTGCCAACCTATGCTCTGGAGAGCATGTTGTTATGAGTCTCCCTGAGAGGGCTTTCAGGATCGTAGTCACCATTTCTGATGGAGGTGCATTTTAAGGCCAACACATCGATTTTGCTTCCATCTGTAAATTTTCAGATTCTGGGATATTTTGCAACTATAACTTTTATAAAAATGTACAAATAATATATATTAATACTTGATTTGTAAAATGTTATCCCAACTCCATCAACTACACCTAGCATAAATTTAGTTTGTATGTTACATGTCAAACTTCAACCACTATTTTAAACTCTCCATGTTGAATCATATCATTCAATAGCTTTTTTTATCCGATTGATTACTGGCATTAAAAAGGCCCTTTCTGGCAACCTGATTGGTTAAAATGCATCGTGCCTCACAACACTTCCTTTTTTAAAATGTGTATATCTCCTGCGAAGAATCCCCGTAAAGAGAGACAAAATGAGCAAATCTCAAAGAATATACCGATAGTAAGTAAACAAAAATAGGCAATCTCAGTTAGCCAATGCGAGAAAAGAAGTGAATGAAAAAAAAAAAAGAGCCTGATCGGCCAATCGGGGCAGTGATAGTACAGTTAGAGGAGGAAGAGGTGGTAGCCGGTAGCAGCGAGTCAAATTAGTTGAGATTAAGATGACAGCTAGCAGCTAGCAGCAATCAATCAGACAGCAGCCAGACAGCCAACAGTGGCTTGTATTACATGAAACAAATTAACCAACTTGTACATGATTTGATTTGCCCCAAGTGTTTAACCACAGGACAAAAATAAATAAAGACCCCACCAACCAGGGATTCTGTAGAATGTGCACACCGTGAAGGTGATCGTGATGCATTTAGGAGGAGGGTTTACACTTCCTCCAGGAAGATGTTGCATTTGCTATAAATATGAGGATGGTTCTACTAGCCCAAACTTAGACTTGGTTCTGCAGTTAAAGAAAATAAGCAACGTCCTAGGGATTCCTTCCATGCATCTCAGCTCATATCAAAGACATGAGAAGACAATGACATGTAAATTAAAAGGGAGAGTAGCCCATTATTGCCAGGTGACTTGCTGTGTATAAATAATGTTTCCTTGCTCCAGCAAATGTATTTTTCCCACACTTCGCAAATTTACAGCCCTATTTTAAAATGGATTAAATAATTTTGCATTTATTTTTAATCAAAATAAATCCTCAGTCTACACAAAATACTGCCATAATGACAAAGCGAACAGGTTTAGACATTTTTGCAAATTTATACATCAGTTGAAGCTGGCGTTTGGGATACCTGAAGAGACTACGCTGGAGTGTGAGCTCCGTTTGAGACCGCCCTATCAATGTGATTTGAAGAACTGTAATATCCTGTTTTGTGGCTGAAAAAGGACATGGTAAACATAAATCTAGCTTTTTTTCTGTACATTGCAGGACAGAGCAGCTAAGCTGGGGAAACTCAGAGGGAGTGTGTGTCTCTTCGTTAACAGCTGGTGCATGATCTCCAATATTAAGGAAGTCTCAATGTTCTGCTCGCCTGTGTTAGAATACCTCATGTTAACTTTGCTGTCTCATATTCTGCTTACAGTGTCTCACGCTTATCATACATGTTTGACCTGTTGCATACATAGAAATGTGCCTGCTATAGGCAGACCGGGTGCCTGAGGTTTGCTCTCACAGGGTCTGCTCAGTTGGAGCGGAATATTGGCTGAATGCCCAGCCGGACTCTGGGAGCAAACGCTTTGCTGAGAAAGGGTGCACTTGGCCATCTTTGTGTAACCCATAGTGATAGAAGCTCTGAGGAGGTATTTCCACCTCAGCATTTTTATACTGACTAACTGTGTGTGTAATCTCTCCACTGGCGTGAATAAACAAATTAATTTAAGCTGGACTTTGGGGTCCTTAGTGGTTCTAAGACACTAACTACTACACCAGCTCTGACGCGCGTTGGATGTGGCAGGGATGGTAAACTATCATGGATTACAAAGAGAAACCCAAAGTAACCTGTCTAAATGACTGGTGACCCTGTAGCAATCACATCTGTAGTCATGAAATGCTTTGAAGGCTGGTCATGGCTCACATCAAACCCTGGTCTCTTAGTTAATTCCCGGTTTACCATGACTCCTGAAGCCAGTGTTATGCTAAAAAAGCAATGACTACCTCCTCAATAATTTATCATTCTGTATATTTGAAGTTGGAAGGACTGCATACCACCCATATAAATGTGTGTAGCCTCCCTAATTAAGATCCATGAATTAAATGTCTAGGTCTTTGTGCATACAAATAATGTGCATGGTATAGCAATCACAAAAACCCTGGAACATTATATTACTGATGGACAGGTCAGCATCAGTGGTTATATATACTATTATTAGAAAGGACAGGAACAGATGAGGTGGTGTCAAGCACACACACACACACACTTTAAACTGAGGAATGACTTGGGCAAAAATGTAATTGAAATACTATGGCTATAGATTCAATTACCATTTCGACCACCAATATTGGTGGGATGTGTGTACAGGCTACCATGTTCAAATGTATCTTACTTGGATGATATATGTGACAGTATTGACCATGCCAGATGAAAACAAAGTTATATACATTCTGAGATTATAATATTAATTGGAATGACATTCAGAGGAACTCCGGAGCTCTGTCAGCGAGACCGTCGGGTTCACCTCCCGGACCAAGGCCCTTCACCCCGATTGCACAGTTTGGCTTGGCGGCCAGCTCTAGGAAGAGTCTTGATGGTTGCAAACTTTTTCCATTTAAGAATGATGGAGACCACTGTGTTCTTGGGGACCTTCAATGCTGCAGACATTTGTTGGTACCCTTCCCCCGATCTGTGCCTCGACACAATCCTGTCTCAGAGCTCTACGGACAATTCCTTCGACCTCATGGCATGGCTTTTGCTCTGGCATGCACTGTCAACTGTGGGACCTTATATAGACAGGTGTGTGCCTTTCCAAATCATGTCCAACCAGTTGAATTCCCCTCAGGTGGACTCCAATGAAGTTGTAGAAACATCAAGGATGACCAATGGAAACAGCATGCACCTAAGCTCAATTTCAAGTCTCACAGCAAAGGGTCTGAATACTTATTTAAATAAGGGTCATTTTATTTTTAATACATTTGCACACACACACCCCAAAAAAATCTGTCATTATGGAGTAGTGAGTGTAGATTGATGAGGAAAAACATTTAATCCATTTTAGAATAAGACTAATGTAACAAAATGTAGAAAAAGGGGTCTGAATACTTTCCGAAACTTCCTCGTACCCCTGCAAATGGACTCGTACCACGTGTATTTATCCATGATATCATCATTACTCATATAGTGTATTTATTACCTATAATTTTCCTATCATCTTTTTTTCTCTCTGCATTGATAAGGGCTCGTAAGCAGGAATTTCACAAGCTTCCTTTCAATAGCTACAGTCACTAGCAACAGTTGCTATTTGGATGTGGTTGAAGCCATTCTGTATGCAAGTCCTCTTCTAGGGATAGGCAAATGTTAGAGTTGCAGTAAGACACTTTTTCCTCTTGAAACATGCGAGGCTCAGCTAGTTTAATGTTATTCCACCATCTGTATTTAGTCATACTGGCACAGCGGGCTGCAATAATATTATGAGCTGAAGCAGCATGCAGTGACCATGTCATTTTCAGATCAAAACACGAATCCCTGTTTAAATCCGGGGATAAATCCTAACCATCTCAGCCTTGGGTTGTGGCTCCTGGCGGGAGGCTGGACCTCGGTCTGAGGTGAAATGAAGTTGGACACGACACTATGGTAGTGTTCATTAAGTCATGGGGCAGCAGGGTAGCCTAGTGGTTAGAGCGTTGGACTAGTAACCGGAAGGTTGCAAGTTCAAACCCCCGAGCTGACAAGGTACAAATCTGTCGTTCTGCCCCTGAACAGGCAGTTAACCCACTGTTCCTAGGCCGTCATTGAAAATAAGAATTTGTTCTTAACTGACTTGCCTAGTTAAATAAAGGTAAAATAAAATAAATAAAAAAATAAAACATTTTAAACCAGAACATTTAATTTAGAGTTTCTTATTGGGCCAGTTCAGATCGTACCTCCTTGTTTCACTCCTTTTCAGATTCTTGTTTTTTGTGCCTGAACATCACTTGTCGTGTTCCCAGAACATGGCAATGCCAGGACACACCATCTGCTCCAGGCTGTGACCTTCAGCAAATCCTTGCCACTGGAAGTGTAGTACGGCATATTGAATGTAAAATCATTACAACACAGGTAGGGCTGGGAATTGCCAGGGACCTCACAATACGATATTGTCACGATAGTTAGGTGCGATTCGATACCGTTTGATTTTTTTTGTGATTCGATGTTCCGAACATATTGCTCACTTTATGTCTGCAACAGAGGGAAAAGAGAGCCATGAGAAAACAAGTTGATCATTAAGTCCGGACAAAATTGAATTTCTGTTTATCGGATACCCCGCCTCACTTTCCTCCACCCCCCCATTATAAACAATCAGTCAGCTAAATTCTAGAGAGCTAGAGAGAGCGAGCGAGCGAGTGAGAGAGCGAGCGAGCTAGAGAGAGAGAGCGAGCGAAGCTAGAGAGAGAGCGAGCGAGCGAAGCTAGAGAGAGAGCGAGCGAGCGAAGCTAGAGAGAGAGCGAGCGAGCGAAGCTAGAGAGAGAGAGCGAGCGAGCGAGCGAAGCTAGAGAGAGAGAGCGAGCGAGCGAAGCTAGAGAGAGCGAGCGAAGCTAGAGAGCGAGCGAAGCTAGAGAGAGCGAGCGAAGCTAGAGAGAGAGCGAGCGAAGCTAGAGAGAGAGCGAGCGAAGCTAGAGAGAGAGCGAGCGAAGCTAGAGAGAGCGAGCGAGCTAGAGAGAGAGCGAGCGAGCTAGAGAGAGAGCGAGCGAGCTAGAGAGAGAGCGAGCTAGAGAGAGAGAGAGAGCGAGCGAGCTAGAGAGAGAGAGCGAGCGAGCTAGAGAGAGAGAGCGAGCGAGCTAGAGAGAGAGAGCGAGCGAGCTAGAGAGAGAGAGCGAGCGAGCTAGAGAGAGAGAGCGAGCGAGCTAGAGAGAGAGCGAGCGAGCTAGAGAGAGAGCGAGCGAGCTAGAGAGAGAGCGAGCTAGAGAGAGAGCGAGCTAGAGAGAGAGCGAGCGAGCTAGAGAGAGAGAGAGCGAGCGAGCTAGAGAGAGAGCGAGCGAGCTAGAGAGAGCGAGCGAGCTAGAGAGAGCGAGCGAGCTAGAGAGAGAGCGAGCGAGCTAGAGAGAGCGAGCGAGCTAGAGAGAGAGCGAGCGAAGCTAGAGAGAGAGCGAGCGAAGCTAGAGAGAGAGCGAGCGAGCGAAGCTAGAGAGAGCGAGCGAAGCTAGAGAGAGAGCGAGCGAAGCTAGAGAGAGAGCGAGCGAAGCTAGAGAGAGAGCGAGCGAAGCTAGAGAGAGCGAGCGAGCTAGAGAGAGAGCGAGCGAGCTAGAGAGAGAGAGAGCGAGCGAGCTAGAGAGAGAGCGAGCGAGCTAGAGAGAGAGCGAGCGAGCTAGAGAGAGAGCGAGCTAGAGAGCGAGCGAGCGAGCGAGCGAAGCTAGAGAGAGAGAGAGCGAGCGAGCTAGAGAGAGAGCGAGCTAGAGAGAGAGCGAGCTAGAGAGAGAGCGAGCTAGAGAGAGCGGCTAGAGAGAGCGAGAGAGAGAGCGAGAGCGAGAGCGAGAGAGAGCGCGCGAGAGAGAGCGAGCGAGCTAGAGAGAGAGCGAGCGAGCTAGAGAGAGAGCGAGCGAGCTAGAGAGAGAGCGAGCGAGCTAGAGAGAGAGCGAGCGAGCTAGAGAGAGAGCAAGCGAGCGAGCTAGAGAGAGAGAGCGAGCGAGCGAGCGAGCTAGAGAGAGAGAGAGCGAGCGAGCTAGAGAGAGAGAGCGAGCGAGCTAGAGAGAGAGAGCGAGCGAGCGAGCTAGAGAGAGAGAGCGAGCTAGTGAGAGAGCGAGCGAGCTAGAGAGAGAGCGAGCGAGCGAGCGAAGCTAGAGAGAGAGCGAGCGAGCTAGAGAGAGAGAGCGAGCGAGCTAGAGAGAGAAAGCGAGCGAGCTAGAGAGAGAGAGCGAGCTAGAGAGAGAGAGCGAGCTAGAGAGAGAGAGCGAGCTAGAGAGAGAGAGCGAGCTAGAGAGAAGAGCGAGCTAGAGAGAGAGAGCGAGCTAGAGAGAGAGAGCGAGCGAGCTAGAGAGAGAGAGCGAGCGAGCTAGAGAGAGAGAGCGAGCGAGCTAGAGAGAGAGCGCGAGCTAGAGAGAGAGAGAGAGCGAGCTAGAGAGAGAGAGCGAGCTAGAGAGAGAGAGCGAGCTAGAGAGAGAGAGCGAGCTAGAGAGAGAGAGCGAGCTAGAGAGAAAGCGAGCGAGCTAGAGAGAGAGCGAGCGAGCTAGAGAGAGCGAGCTAGAGAGAGCGAGAGAGAGAGAGCGAGAGAGAGAGAGAGCGAGAGAGAGAGAGAGAGAGAGAGCGAGCGAGCTAGAGAGAGAGCGAGCGAGCTAGAGAGAGAGCGAGCTAGAGAGAGAGCGAGCGAGCGAGCTAGAGAGAGAGAGCGAGCGAGCTAGAGAGAGAGAGCGAGCGAGCGAGCTAGAGAGAGAGAGCGAGCGAGCGAGCTAGAGAGAGAGAGCGAGCGAGCGAGCTAGAGAGAGAGAGCGAGCGAGCGAGCTAGAGAGAGAGAGAGCGAGCTAGAGAGAGAGAGAGCGAGCGAGCTAGAGAGAGCGAGCGAGCGAGCGAGCTAGAGAGAGCGAGCGAGCGAGCGAGCTAGAGAGAGAGAGCGAGCGAGCGAGCTAGAGAGAGAGAGCGAGCGAGCGAGCTAGAGAGAGAGAGAGCGAGCGAGCTAGAGAGAGAGAGCGAGCGAGCTAGAGAGAGAGAGCGAGCGAGCTAGAGAGAGAGAGAGAGCGAGCGAGCGAGCTAGAGAGAGCGAGCGAGCTAGAGAGAGAGCGAGCGAGCTAGAGAGAGAGAGCGAGCGAGCGAGCTAGAGAGAGAGCGAGCGAGCTAGAGAGAGAGCGAGCGAGCTAGAGAGAGAGAGCGAGCGAGCGAGCGAGCTAGAGAGAGCGAGCGAGCTAGAGAGAGCGAGCGAGCGAGCTAGAGAGAGAGAGCGAGCGAGCTAGAGAAAGAGAGCGAGCGAGCTAGAGAAAGAGAGCGAGCGAGCTAGAGAGAGAGAGCGAGCGAGCGAGCTAGAGAGAGCGAGCGAGCGAGCTAGAGAGAGAGAGCGAGCGAGCGAGCTAGAGAGAGAGAGCGAGCGAGCTAGAGAGAGAGAGAGAGAGCGAGCGAGCTAGAGAGAGAGAGAGCGAGCGAGCGAGCTAGAGAGAGAGCGAGCGAGCTAGAGAGAGAGCGAGCGAGCTAGAGAGAGAGCGAGCGAGCTAGAGAGAGAGCGAGCGAGCTAGAGAGAGAGAGCGAGCGAGCGAGCGAGCTAGAGAGAGAGCGAGCGAGCTAGAGAGAGAGCGAGCGAGCTAGAGAGAGAGCGAGCGAGCTAGAGAGAGAGCGAGCGAGCTAGAGAGAGAGAGCGAGCGAGCTAGAGAGAGCGAGCTAGAGAGAGAGCGAGCTAGAGAGAGCGAGCTAGAGAGCTAGAGAGAGCGAGCGAGCTAGAGAGAGAGCTAGAGAGAGAGAGCTAGAGAGAGAGAGAGCTAGAGAGAGAGAGAGCTAGAGAGAGCGAGAGCTAGAGAGAGCGAGAGAGCTAGAGAGAGAGCGAGAGAGCGAGAGAGCGAGAGAGCTAGAGAGCTAGAGAGCTAGAGAGAGCGCTAGAGAGAACGAGCGAGCGAGAGAACGAGCGAGCGAGAGAGCGAGAGCGAGAGAGAGCGAGCGAGGGCGAGCGAGAGAGCGAGCGAACTTGAGAGAGAGCGAGTGTGCGAGCGAGCTAGAGAGAGAGAGCGAGCTAGAGAGAGAGAGCGAGCTAGAGAGAGAGCGAGCGAGCTAGAGAGAGAGAGAGAGAGAGAGAGCGAGCTAGAGAGAGAGCGAGCTAGAGAGAGAGAGAGCGAGCGAGCTAGAGAGAGAGAGCGAGCTAGAGAGAGAGAGAGAGCGAGCGAGCTAGAGAGAGAGCGAGCGAGCGAGCTAGAGAGAGAGAGCGAGCGAGCGAGCTAGAGAGAGCGAGCGAGCTAGAGAGAGAGAGCGAGCTAGAGAGAGAGAGAGCGAGCTAGAGAGAGAGAGAGCGAGCTAGAGAGAGCGAGCGAGCGAGCGAGCTAGAGAGAGCGAGCGAGCGAGCTAGAGAGAGCTAGAGAGAGCGAGCGAGCGAGCTAGAGAGAACGAGCGAGCGAGCTAGAGAGAGCGAGCGAGCGAGCTAGAGAGTGCGAGCGAGCTAGAGAGTGCGAGCGAGCTAGAGAGTGCGAGCGAGCGAGCTAGAGAGTGCGAGCGAGCTAGAGAGTGCGAGCGAGCTAGAGAGTGCGAGCGAGCTAGAGAGCGAGCTAGAGAGAGCGAGCGAGCTAGAGAGCGAGCTAGAGAGAGCGAGCGAGCTAGAGAGAGAGCGAGCGAGCTAGAGAGAGAGCGAGCTAGAGAGAGAGCGAGCTAGAGAGAGAGCGAGCTAGAGAGAGAGAGAGCGAGGTAGAGAGAGAGAGAGCGAGCGAGGTAGAGAGAGAGAGAGCGAGCGAGGTAGAGAGAGAGAGAGCGAGCGAGGTAGAGAGCGAGCGAGCGAGGTAGAGAGCGAGCGAGGTAGAGAGCGAGCGAGCGAGGTAGAGAGAGAGAGAGAGAGCGAGGTAGAGAGAGAGAGCGAGCGAGGTAGAGAGAGAGAGCGAGCGAGGTAGAGAGAGAGCGAGCGAGCTAGAAACTGTATGTGTAATGTTTACTGTTAATTTTTGTTGTTTTTCACTTTATATATTCACTTTGTATGTTGTCTACCTCACTTGCTTTGGCAATGTTAACAAATGTTTCCCATGCCAATAAAGCCCTTGAATTGAATTGAATTGAGAGAGCGAGCGAGCTAGAGAGAGAGCGAGCGAGCGAGCGAGCTAGAGAGAGAGAGCGAGCGACCTAGAGAGAGAGCGAGCTAGAGAGAGAGCGAGCTAGAGAGAGAGCGAGCTAGAGAGAGAGAGCGAGCGAGCTAGAGAGAGAGCGAGCGAATCTAGAGAGAGCGAGCGAAGCTAGAGAGAGCGAGCGAAGCTAGAGAGAGAGCGAAGCTAGAGAGAGAGAGCGAAGCTAGAGAGAGAGAGCGAAGCTAGAGAGAGAGAGCGAAGCTAGAGAGAGAGAGCGAAGCTAGAGAGCTAGAGAGAGCGAGCGAGCTAGAGAGAGAGCGAGCGAGCTAGAGAGAGAGCGAGCGATCTAGAGAGAGAGCGAGCGAGATAGAGAGCGAGCGAGAGCGAGCGAGCGAGCGAGCGAGCGAGCGAGCGAGCGAGCGAGCGAGCGAGCGAGCGAGCGAGCGAGCGAGCTAGAGAGAGCGAGCGAGCTAGAGAGAGCGAGCGAGCTAGAGAGAGAGAGCGAGCGAGCTAGAGAGAGAGAGCGAGCGAGCTAGAGAGAGAGAGCGAGCGAGCTAGAGAGAGAGAGCGAGCGAGCTAGAGAGAGAGAGCGAGCGAGCTAGAGAGAGCGAGCGAGCTAGAGAGAGAGCGAGCGAGCTAGATAGAGCGAGCGAGCTAGAGCGAGCGAGCTAGAGAGAGCGAGCTAGAGAGAGCGAGCTAGAGAGAGCGAGCTAGAGAGAGATCGAGCGAAGCTAGAGAGAGCGAGCGAAGCTAGAGAGAGAGAGAGCGAAGCTAGAGAGAGAGCGAAGCTAGAGAGAGAGAGCGAAGCTAGAGAGAGAGAGCGAAGCTAGAGAGAGAGAGCGAAGCTAGAGAGAGAGAGCGAAGCTAGAGAGAGAGAGCGAGCGAGCGAGCGAGCTAGAGAGAGAGCGAGCTAGAGAGAGAGCGAGCTAGAGAGAGAGCGAGCTAGAGAGAGCGAGCAAGAGAGAGCGAGCAAGAGAGAGCGAGCAAGAGAGAGAGCGAGCTAGAGAAAGAGCGAGCTAGAGAGAGAGCGAGCTAGAGAGAGAGCGAGCGAGCTAGAGAGCGAGCGAGCTAGAGAGCGAGCGAGCTAGAGCTAGAGAGGCGAGCGAGCTAGAGAGCGAGCGAGCTAGAGAGCGAGCGAGCTAGAGAGAGAGCGAGCGAGCTAGAGAGCGAGCGAGCTAGAGAGAGAGCGAGCTAGAGAGAGAGCGAGCGAGCGAGCTAGAGAGAGAGAGCGAGCGAGCTAGAGAGAGAGAGAGCGAGCTAGAGAGAGAGAGCGAGCGAGCGAGCTAGAGAGAGCGAGCGAGCGAGCTAGAGAGCGAGCGAGCGAGCTAGAGAGCGAGCGAGCTAGAGAGCGAGCGAGCTAGAGAGCGAGCGAGCTAGAGAGCGAGCTAGAGAGAGCGAGCTAGAGAGAGCGAGCGAGCTAGAGAGAGAGAGCGAGCTAGAGAGAGCGAGCGAGCTAGAGAGAGCGAGCGAGCTAGAGAGCGAGCGAGCTAGAGAGCGAGCGAGCTAGAGAGCGAGCGAGCTAGAGAGAGAGAGAGAGCTAGAGAGAGAGAGCGAGCTAGAGAGAGAGAGCGAGCTAGAGAGAGAGAGAGCGAGCTAGAGAGAGAGCGAGCGAGCTAGAGAGAGAGAGCGAGCGAGCTAGAGAGAGAGAGCGAGCGAGCTAGAGAGAGAGAGCGAGCGAGCTAGAGAGAGAGAGCGAGCGAGCTAGAGAGCGAGAGCGAGCGAGCTAGAGAGCGAGCGAGCTAGAGAGAGAGAGCGAGCGAGCTAGAGAGAGAGAGCGAGCGAGCTAGAGAGAGAGAGAGCGAGCTAGAGAGAGAGAGAGCGAGCTAGAGAGAGAGAGAGCGAGCTAGATAGAGAGAGAGCGAGCGAGCTAGAGAGAGAGCGAGCTAGAGAGAGAGCGAGCTAGAGAGAGAGCGAGCGAGCTAGAGAGAGAGCGAGCGAGCTAGAGAGAGAGCGAGCGAGCTAGAGAGAGAGCGAGCGAGCGAGCTAGAGAGAGAGAGCGAGCGAGCTAGAGAGAGAGAGCGAGCGAGCGAGCTAGAGAGAGAGAGAGCGAGCTAGAGAGAGAGAGAGCGAGCTAGAGAGAGAGAGAGAGAGCTAGAGAGAGAGAGAGCTAGAGAGAGAGAGAGAGAGCGAGCTAGAGAGAGAGAGCGAGCGAGCTAGAGAGAGAGCGAGCGAGCGAGCTAGAGAGAGAGCGAGCGAGCGAGCTAGAGAGAGCGAGCGAGCGAGCTAGAGAGAGCGAGCTAGAGAGAGCGAGCGAGCTAGAGAGTGCGAGCGAGCTAGAGAGTGCGAGCGAGCTAGAGAGCGAGCGAGCTAGAGAGCGAGCTAGAGAGAGAGCGAGCGAGCTAGAGAGAGAGCGAGCGAGCTAGAGAGAGAGCGAGCTAGAGAGAGAGAGAGCGAGCGAGGTAGAGAGAGAGCGAGCGAGCGAGGTAGAGAGAGAGCGAGCGAGCGAGCTAGAGAGCGAGCGAGCGAGGTAGAGAGCGAGCGAGCGAGGTAGAGAGAGAGAGAGAGCGAGCGAGGTAGAGAGAGAGCGAGCGAGGTAGAGAGAGAGAGAGAGCGAGCGAGGTAGAGAGAGAGAGAGAGCGAGCTAGAGAGAGAGAGAGCGAGCGAGCTAGAGAGAGCGAGCGAGCGAGCGAGCTAGAGAGAGCGAGCGAGCGAGCGAGCTAGAGAGAGAGAGCGAGCGAGCGAGCTAGAGAGAGAGAGCGAGCGAGCGAGCTAGAGAGAGAGAGAGCGAGCGAGCTAGAGAGAGAGAGCGAGCGAGCTAGAGAGAGAGAGCGAGCGAGCTAGAGAGAGAGAGAGAGCGAGCGAGCGAGCTAGAGAGAGCGAGCGAGCTAGAGAGAGAGCGAGCGAGCTAGAGAGAGAGAGCGAGCGAGCGAGCTAGAGAGAGAGCGAGCGAGCTAGAGAGAGAGCGAGCGAGCTAGAGAGAGAGAGCGAGCGAGCGAGCGAGCGAGCTAGAGAGAGCGAGCGAGCGAGCTAGAGAGAGAGAGCGAGCGAGCTAGAGAGAGAGAGCGAGCGAGCTAGAGAGAGAGAGCGAGCGAGCGAGCTAGAGAGAGAGAGCGAGCGAGCGAGCTAGAGAGAGCGAGCGAGCGAGCTAGAGAGAGAGAGCGAGCGAGCGAGCTAGAGAGAGAGCGAGCGAGCTAGAGAGAGAGAGAGAGCGAGCGAGCTAGAGAGAGAGAGAGCGAGCGAGCGAGCTAGAGAGAGAGAGCGAGCGAGCTAGAGAGAGAGCGAGCGAGCTAGAGAGAGAGCGAGCGAGCTAGAGAGAGAGCGAGCGAGCTAGAGAGAGAGCGAGCGAGCTAGAGAGAGAGAGCGAGCGAGCGAGCGAGCTAGAGAGAGAGCGAGCGAGCTAGAGAGAGAGCGAGCGAGCTAGAGAGAGAGCGAGCGAGCTAGAGAGAGAGCGAGCGAGCTAGAGAGAGAGAGCGAGCGAGCTAGAGAGAGCGAGCTAGAGAGAGAGCGAGCTAGAGAGAGCGAGCTAGAGAGCTAGAGAGAGCGAGCGAGCTAGAGAGAGAGCTAGAGAGAGAGAGCTAGAGAGAGAGAGAGCTAGAGAGAGAGAGAGCTAGAGAGAGCGAGAGCTAGAGAGAGCGAGAGAGCTAGAGAGAGAGCGAGAGAGCGAGAGAGCGAGAGAGCTAGAGAGAGCGCTAGAGAGAACGAGCGAGCGAGAGAACGAGCGAGCGAGAGAGCGAGAGCGAGAGAGAGCGAGCGAGGGCGAGCGAGAGAGCGAGCGAACTTGAGAGAGAGCGAGTGTGCGAGCGAGCTAGAGAGAGAGAGCGAGCTAGAGAGAGAGAGCGAGCTAGAGAGAGAGCGAGCGAGCTAGAGAGAGAGAGAGAGAGAGAGCGAGCTAGAGAGAGAGCGAGCTAGAGAGAGAGAGAGCGAGCGAGCTAGAGAGAGAGAGCGAGCTAGAGAGAGAGAGAGAGCGAGCGAGCTAGAGAGAGAGCGAGCGAGCGAGCTAGAGAGAGAGAGCGAGCGAGCGAGCTAGAGAGAGCGAGCGAGCTAGAGAGAGAGAGCGAGCTAGAGAGAGAGAGAGCGAGCTAGAGAGAGAGAGAGCGAGCTAGAGAGAGCGAGCGAGCGAGCTAGAGAGAGAGAGCGAGCGAGCGAGCTAGAGAGAGAGCGAGCGAGCGAGCTAGAGAGAGCGAGCGAGCGAGCTAGAGAGAGCTAGAGAGAGCGAGCGAGCGAGCTAGAGAGAACGAGCGAGCGAGCTAGAGAGAGCGAGCGAGCGAGCTAGAGAGTGCGAGCGAGCTAGAGAGTGCGAGCGAGCTAGAGAGTGCGAGCGAGCTAGAGAGTGCGAGCGAGCGAGCTAGAGAGTGCGAGCGAGCTAGAGAGTGCGAGCGAGCTAGAGAGCGAGCTAGCTAGAGAGCGAGCTAGAGAGAGCGAGCGAGCTAGAGAGAGAGCGAGCGAGCTAGAGAGAGAGCGAGCTAGAGAGAGAGCGAGCTAGAGAGAGAGCGAGCGAGGTAGAGAGAGAGAGAGCGAGCGAGGTAGAGAGAGAGAGAGCGAGCGAGGTAGAGAGCGAGCGAGCGAGGTAGAGAGCGAGCGAGGTAGAGAGCGAGCGAGGTAGAGAGAGAGCGAGCGAGGTAGAGAGCGAGCGAGCGAGGTAGAGAGAGAGAGAGAGAGCGAGGTAGAGAGAGAGAGCGAGCGAGGTAGAGAGAGAGAGCGAGCGAGGTAGAGAGAGAGCGAGCGAGCTAGAAACTGTATGTGTAATGTTTACTGTTAATTTTTGTTGTTTTTCACTTTATATATTCACTTTGTATGTTGTCTACCTCACTTGCTTTGGCAATGTTAACAAATGTTTCCCATGCCAATAAAGCCCTTGAATTGAATTGAATTGAGAGAGCGAGCGAGCTAGAGAGAGAGCGAGCGAGCGAGCTAGAGAGAGAGAGCGAGCGACCTAGAGAGAGAGCGAGCTAGAGAGAGAGCGAGCTAGAGAGAGAGAGCGAGCGAGCTAGAGAGAGAGCGAGCGAATCTAGAGAGAGCGAGCGAAGCTAGAGAGAGCGAGCGAAGCTAGAGAGAGAGCGAAGCTAGAGAGAGAGAGCGAAGCTAGAGAGAGAGAGCGAAGCTAGAGAGAGAGAGCGAAGCTAGAGAGCTAGAGAGAGCGAGCGAGCTAGAGAGAGCGAGCGAGCTAGAGAGAGAGCGAGCGAGCTAGAGAGAGAGCGAGCGATCTAGAGAGAGAGCGAGCGAGATAGAGAGCGAGCGAGCGAGATAGAGAGCGAGCGAGCTAGAGAGCGAGAGAGAGAGCTAGAGAGAGAGAGAGCGAGCGAGCTAGAGAGAGAGCGAGCGAGCTAGAGAGAGAGCGAGCTAGAGAGAGAGCGAGCGAGAGCGAGCTAGAGAGCGAGCGAGCGAGCGAGCGAGAGAGAGAGAGCGAGCGAGCTAGAGAGAGAGCGAGCGAGCTAGAGAGAGCGAGCGAGCTAGAGAGAGAGCGAGCTAGAGAGAGAGAGCGAGCGAGAGAGAGAGAGAGAGCGAGCGAGCGAGCGAGAGAGAGCGAGCGAGCTAGAGAGAGCGAGCGAGCTAGAGAGAGCGAGCGAGCTAGAGAGAGCGAGCGAGCTAGAGAGAGCGAGCGAGCTAGAGAGAGAGCGAGCGAGCGAGAGAGAGAGCGAGCGAGCGAGCTAGAGAGCGAGCGAGCGAGCTAGAGAGAGAGCGAGCGAGCGAGCTAGAGAGAGAGAGCGAACGAGCTAGAGAGAGAGAGCGAGCGAGCTAGAGAGAGAGAGCGAGCTAGAGAGAGAGAGCGAGCTAGAGAGAGCGAGCGAGCTAGAGAGAGCGAGCGAGCTAGAGAGAGAGAGCGAGCGAGCTAGAGAGAGAGAGCGAGCGAGCTAGAGAGAGAGAGCGAGCGAGCTAGAGAGAGAGAGCGAGCGAGCTAGAGAGAGAGAGCGAGCGAGCTAGAGAGAGCGAGCGAGCTAGAGAGAGAGCGAGCGAGCTAGAGAGAGAGCGAGCGAGCTAGATAGAGCGAGCGAGCTAGAGCGAGCGAGCTAGAGAGAGCGAGCTAGAGAGAGCGAGCTAGAGAGAGATCGAGCGAAGCTAGAGAGAGCGAGCGAAGCTAGAGAGAGCGAGCGAAGCTAGAGAGAGCGAGCGAAGCTAGAGAGAGAGAGAGCGAAGCTAGAGAGAGAGCGAAGCTAGAGAGAGAGAGCGAAGCTAGAGAGAGAGAGCGAAGCTAGAGAGAGAGAGCGAGCTAGAGAGAGAGCGAGCTAGAGAGAGAGCGAGCTAGAGAGAGAGCGAGCTAGAGAGAGCGAGCAAGAGAGAGCGAGCAAGAGAGAGCGAGCAAGAGAGAGAGCGAGCTAGAGAAAGAGCGAGCTAGAGAGAGAGCGAGCTAGAGAGAGAGCGAGCGAGCTAGAGAGCGAGCGAGCTAGAGAGCGAGCGAGCTAGAGCTAGAGAGGCGAGCGAGCTAGAGAGCGAGCGAGCTAGAGAGCGAGCGAGCTAGAGAGAGAGCGAGCGAGCTAGAGAGCGAGCGAGCTAGAGAGCGAGCGAGCTAGAGAGCGAGCGAGCGAGCGAGCTAGAGAGAGAGAGCGAGCGAGCTAGAGAGAGAGAGAGCGAGCTAGAGAGAGAGAGCGAGCGAGCGAGCTAGAGAGAGCGAGCGAGCGAGCTAGAGAGCGAGCGAGCGAGCTAGAGAGCGAGCGAGCTAGAGAGAGAGCGAGCGAGCTAGAGAGAGAGCAGCGAGCTAGAGAGAGAGCAGCGAGCTAGAGAGAGAGCGAGCTAGAGAGAGAGCGAGCTAGAGAGAGCGAGCAAGAGAGAGCGAGCTAGAGAGAGCGAGCTAGAGAGAGAGCGAGCGAGTGAGCTAGAGAGAGTGCGAGCGAGCTAGAGAGAGAGAGAGAGAGCTAGAGAGCGAGCGAGCTAGAGAGCGAGCGAGCTAGAGAGAGAGCGAGCTAGAGAGAGAGAGCGAGCGAGCTAGAGAGAGAGAGCGAGCGAGCTAGAGAGAGAGCGAGCTAGAGAGAGAGAGCGAGCGAGCTAGAGAGAGAGAGAGCGAGCTAGAGAGAGAGAGAGAGCGAGCTAGAGAGAGAGAGAGAGCGAGCTAGAGAGAGAGCGAGCTAGAGAGAGAGAGAGCGAGCTAGAGAGAGAGCGAGCGAGCTAGAGAGAGAGCGAGCGAGCTAGAGAGAGCGAGCGAATCTAGAGAGAGCGAGCGAATCTAGAGAGAGAGAGCGAAGCTAGAGAGAGAGAGCGAAGCTAGAGAGAGAGAGCGAGCGAGCGAGCTAGAGAGAGCGAGCGAGCTAGAGAGAGCGAGCGAGCTAGAGAGAGAGCGAGCGAGCGATCTAGAGAGAGCGAGCGAGCGATCTAGAGAGAGAGCGAGCGATCTAGAGAGAGAGCGAGCGAGCTAGAGAGAGAGCGAGCGAGCTAGAGAGAGAGCGAGCGAGCTAGAGAGAGAGCGAGCGAGCGAGCTAGAGAGAGAGCGAGCGAGCTAGAGAGAGAGCGAGCGAGCTAGAGAGAGAGCGAGCGAGCGAGCTAGAGAGAGAGCGAGCGAGCGAGCTAGAGAGAGAGCGAGCGAGCTAGAGAGAGAGCGAGCGAGCTAGAGAGAGAGCGAGCGAGCGAGCTAGAGAGAGAGAGCGAACGAGCTAGAGAGAGAGCGAGCGAGCGAGCTAGAGAGAGAGAGCGAACGAGCTAGAGAGAGAGCGAGCGAGCGAGAGAGAGAGAGCGAGCGAGAGAGAGAGAGCGAGCGAGCGAGAGAGAGCGAGCGAGCTAGAGAGAGAGAGCGAGCGAGCTATATAGAGAGAGCGAGCGAGCTAGAGAGAGCGAGCGAGCTAGAGAGAGCGAGCGAGCTAGAGAGAGAGAGCGAGCGAGCGAGCGAGCTAGAGAGAGCGAGCGAGCTAGAGAGAGCGAGCGAGCTAGAGAGAGCGAGCGAGCTAGAGAGAGCGAGCGAGCTAGAGAGAGAGAGCGAGCGAGCTAGAGAGAGAGAGCGAGCGAGCTAGAGAGAGAGAGCGAGCGAGCTAGAGAGAGAGCGAGCGAGCTAGAGAGAGAGCGAGCGAGCTAGAGAGAGAGAGCGAGCTAGAGAGAGAGCGAGCGAGCGAGCTAGAGAGAGAGCAAGCGAGCTAGAGAGAGAGAGCGAGCGAGCTAGAGAGAGAGAGCGAGCGAGCTAGAGAGAGAGAGCGAGCGAGCTAGAGAGAGCGAGCGAGCGAGCAAGCTAGAGAGAGCGAGCGAGCGAGCAAGCTAGAGAGAGCGAGCGAGCGAGCAAGCTAGAGAGAGAGCGAGCTAGAGAGAGAGCGAGCTAGAGAGAGAGCGAGCTAGAGAGAGCGAGCTAGAGAGAGAGCGAGCGAGCAAGCTAGAGAGAGAGAGAGAGAGAGCTAGAGAGCGAGCGAGCTAGAGAGCGAGCGAGCTAGAGAGAGAGCGAGCTAGAGAGAGAGAGCGAGCGAGCTAGAGAGAGAGAGCGAGCGAGCTAGAGAGAGAGCGAGCTAGAGAGAGAGAGCGAGCGAGCTAGAGAGAGAGAGCGAGCGAGCTAGAGAGAGAGAGCGAGCGAGCTAGAGAGAGAGAGCGAGCTAGAGAGAGAGAGCGAGCTAGAGAGAGAGAGAGAGCGAGCTAGAGAGAGAGCGAGCTAGAGAGAGAGCGAGCTAGAGAGAGAGCGAGCTAGAGAGAGAGAGAGCGAGCTAGAGAGAGAGCGAGCGAGCTAGAGAGAGAGCGAGCGAGCTAGAGAGAGCGAATCTAGAGAGAGCGAGCGAATCTAGAGAGAGAGAGCGAAGCTAGAGAGAGAGAGCGAAGCTAGAGAGAGAGAGCGAGCGAGCGAGCTAGAGAGAGCGAGCGAGAGAGAGAGCGAGCGAGCTAGAGAGAGAGCGAGCGAGCGATCTAGAGAGAGAGCGAGCAATCTAGAGAGAGAGCGAGCGAGCTAGAGAGAGAGCGAGCGAGCTAGAGAGAGAGCGAGCGAGCTAGAGCGAGAGAGCGAGCGAGAGAGCTAGAGAGAGAGAGAGCGAGCGAGCTAGAGAGAGAGTGAGCGAGCTAGAGAGAGAGCGAGCTAGAGAGCGAGAGAGAGAGAGAGAGAGAGAGCGAGCGAGCGAGAGAGAGAGCGAGAGAGAGAGAGAGCGAGCGAGCGAGCTAGAGAGAGAGCGAGCGAGCTAGAGAGAGAGCGAGCGAGCGAGCTAGAGAGAGAGCGAGCGAGCTAGAGAGAGAGCGAGCGAGCTAGAGAGAGAGCGAGCGAACGAGCTAGAGAGAGAGAGCGAGCGAGCTAGAGAGAGAGAGCGAGCGAGCTAGAGAGAGAGCGAGCGAGCTAGAGAGAGCGAGCGAGCTAGAGAGAGCGAGCGAGCGAGCTAGAGAGAGAGAGCGAGCGAGCGAGCTAGAGAGAGAGAGCGAGCGAGCTAGAGAGAGAGAGCGAGCGAGCTAGAGAGAGCGAGCGAGCTAGAGAGAGCGAGCGAGCTAGAGAGAGCGAGCGAGCGAGCTAGAGAGAGCGAGCGAGCTAGAGAGAGCGAGCGAGCGAGCTAGAGAGAGCGAGCGAGCTAGAGAGAGCGAGCGAGCGAGCTAGAGAGAGAGAGAGAGCGAGCGAGCTAGAGAGAGAGAGAGAGCGAAAGAGCTAGAGAGAGAGAGCGAGCGAGCTAGAGAGAGAGAGCGAGCGAGCTAGAGAGAGCGAGCGAGCGAGCTAGAGAGAGAGAGCGAGCGAGCGAGAGAGAGAGAGAGAGCGAGCGAGCTAGAGAGAGCGAGCGAGCTAGAGAGAGAGAGCGAGCGAGCTAGAGAGAGAGAGCGAGCGAGCTAGAGAGAGCGAGCGAGCTAGAGAGAGCGAGCGAGCTAGAGAGAGAGAGCGAGCGAGCTAGAGAGAGAGAGCGAGCGAGCTAGAGAGAGAGAGCGAGCGAGCTAGAGAGAGAGAGCGAGCGAGCTAGAGAGAGAGAGCGAGCGAGCTAGAGAGAGAGAGCGAGCGAGCTAGAGAGAGAGAGCGAGCGAGCTAGAGAGAGAGAGCGAGCGAGCTAGAGAGAGAGCGAGCGAGCTAGAGAGAGAGAGCGAGCGAGCTAGAGAGAGAGCGAGCTAGAGAGAGAGAGCGAGCTAGAGAGAGAGAGCGAGCGAGCTAGAGAGAGAGAGCGAGCGAGCTAGAGAGAGAGAGCGAGCGAGCTAGAGAGAGAGAGCGAGCGAGCTAGAGAGAGAGCGAGCGAGCTAGATAGAGCGAGCTAGAGAGAGCGAGCGAGCTAGAGAGAGAGCGAGCGAAGCTAGAGAGAGCGAGCGAAGCTAGAGAGAGAGAGAGCGAAGCTAGAGAGAGAGAGCGAGCGAGCTAGAGAGAGAGAGCGAGCGAGCTAGAGAGAGAGCGAGCTAGAGAGAGAGCGAGCTAGAGAGAGAGCGAGCTAGAGAGAGCGAGCTAGAGAGAGAGCGAGCTAGAGAGAGCGAGCAAGAGAGAGCGAGCAAGAGAGAGCGAGCAAGAGAGAGCGAGCAAGAGAGAGCGAGCTAGAGAGAGAGCGAGCTAGAGAGAGAGCGAGCTAGAGAGAGCGAGCAAGAGAGAGCGAGCTAGAGAGAGAGCGAGCGAGCTAGAGAGAGAGCGAGCGAAGCTAGAGAGAGCGAGCGAAGCTAGAGAGAGAGAGAGCGAAGCTAGAGAGAGAGAGAGCGAAGCTAGAGAGAGAGAGCGAGCGAGCGAGCTAGAGAGAGAGCGAGCTAGAGAGAGAGCGAGCTAGAGAGAGAGCGAGCTAGAGAGAGAGCGAGCTAGAGAGAGCGAGCAAGAGAGAGCGAGCTAGAGAGAGAGCGAGCTAGAGAGAGCGAGCAAGAGAGAGCGAGCAAGAGAGAGCGAGCAAGAGAGAGCGAGCTAGAGAGAGAGCGAGCTAGAGAGAGCGAGCTAGAGAGAGAGCGAGCGAGCGAGCTAGAGAGAGTGCGAGCGAGCTAGAGAGAGTGCGAGCGAGCTAGAGAGAGTGCGAGCGAGCTAGAGAGCGAGCGAGCTAGAGAGAGCGAGCAAGAGAGAGCGAGCTAGAGAGAGAGCGAGCTAGAGAGAGCGAGCAAGAGAGAGCGAGCAAGAGAGAGCGAGCAAGAGAGAGCGAGCTAGAGAGAGAGCGAGCTAGAGAGAGCGAGCAAGAGAGAGCGAGCTAGAGAGAGAGCGAGCGAGCGAGCTAGAGAGAGTGCGAGCGAGCTAGAGAGAGTGCGAGCGAGCTAGAGAGCGAGCGAGCTAGAGAGCGAGCGAGCTAGAGCTAGAGAGGCGAGCTAGAGCTAGAGAGGCGAGCGAGCGAGAGAGCGAGCGAGCTAGAGAGAGAGCGAGCGAGCTAGAGAGCGAGCGAGCTAGAGAGAGAGAGCGAGCTAGAGAGAGAGAGCGAGCTAGAGAGAGAGAGAGAGCTAGAGAGAGAGAGAGAGAGAGCGAGCTAGAGAGAGAGCGAGCTAGAGAGAGAGCGAGCTAGAGAGAGAGAGAGCGAGCTAGAGAGAGCGAGCTAGAGAGAGCGAGCGAGCGAGCTAGAGAGAGAGCGAGCGAGCTAGAGAGAGAGCGAGCGAGCTAGAGAGAGAGCGAGCGAGCTAGAGAGAGAGAGCGAGCGAGCTAGAGAGAGAGAGCGAGCGAGCTAGAGAGAGAGAGCGAGCGAGCTAGAGAGAGAGAGCGAGAGAGAGCGAGCGAGCGCGAGCTAGAGAGAGAGCGAGCTAGAGAGAGAGCGAGCTAGAGAGCGAGCGAGCTAGAGAGAGAGAGAGAGCGAGCTAGAGAGAGAGAGCGAGCGAGCTAGAGAGAGAGAGCGAGCGAGCTAGAGAGAGAGAGCGAGCGAGCTAGAGAGAGAGAGCGAGAGAGAGCGAGCGAGCGAGAGCGAGCTAGAGAGAGAGCGAGCTAGAGAGAGAGCGAGCTAGAGAGAGAGCGAGCTAGAGAGCGAGCGAGCTAGAGAGAGAGAGAGAGCGAGCTAGAGAGAGAGAGCGAGCGAGCTAGAGAGAGAGAGCGAGCGAGCTAGAGAGAGAGAGAGCGAGCTAGAGAGAGAGAGAGCGAGCTAGAGAGAGAGAGAGCGAGCTAGAGAGAGAGCGAGCGAGCTAGAGCGAGCGAGCGAGCTAGAGAGAGAGCGAGCTAGAGAGAGAGCGAGCTAGAGAGAGAGCGAGCGAGCTAGAGAGAGAGCGAGCTAGAGAGAGAGCGAGCTAGAGAGCGAGCTAGAGAGAGAGCTAGAGAGAGAGCGAGCGAGCGAGCTAGAGAGAGAGCGAGAGAGCGAGCTAGAGAGAGAGCGAGCTAGAGAGAGCGAGCTAGAGAGAGCGAGCTAGAGAGAGCGAGCTAGAGAGAGCGAGCGAGCTAGAGCGAGCGAGCTAGAGAGAGCGAGCTAGAGAGAGCGAGCGAGCTAGAGAGAGAGATCGAGCAAGCTAGAGAGAGAGATCGAGCAAGCTAGAGAGAGAGATCGAGCGAGCTAGAGAGAGAGATCGAGCGAGCTAGAGAGAGAGCTAGAGAGAGCAAGAGATAGCGCTAGAGAGAACGAGCGAGCGAGCGAGCTAGAGAGCGAGAGAGCGAGCTAGAGAGCGAGAGAGCGAGCTAGAGAGCGAGAGCTAGAGAGAGAGAGAGAGCTAGAGAGAGAGAGAGAGCGAGAGAGCTAGAGAGCGAGAGAGAGCGAGAGAGAGCTAGAGAGCGAGAGAGAGCGAGAGAGAGCTAGAGAGCGAGAGAGAGCGAGAGAGAGCGAGAGAGAGCGAGAGAGAGCGAGAGAGAGCGAGAGAGAGCGAGAGAGAGCGAGAGAGAGCGAGAGAGAGCGAGAGAGAGCGAGAGAGAGCGAGAGAGAGCGAGCGAGCTAGAGAGAGCGAGCTAGAGAGAGCGAGCTAGAGAGAGCGAGCTAGAGAGCTAGAGAGAGAGCGAGCTAGAGAGCTAGAGAGAGCGAGCGAGCGAGAGAGCTAGAGAGAGCTAGAGAGCGAGAGAGCGAGAGAGGAGAGAGAGCGAGAGAGAGGAGAGAGGAGAGAGAGGAGAGAGAGGAGAGAGGAGAGAGAGGAGAGAGGAGAGAGAGGAGAGAGGAGAGAGCGATCCCATTCTGCGATCCCATTCACTCCTGTATCCCATTATAAACATCCCAACAGCAAAAACCACCCCCAACCTGTCACACAGACATTCCAACAGAGACATTAATGGCATTAACCTGGTGCACACAGAAAACACATGAATTACAGTTTCTTTCATTTGACAGAAAGGACACCCCTGCCCAATTCCCGGATCAACCCGTGCCAACCAGCTGTTAGTGGCCAGGGCTCCATGAAGAACCCTCCACTGGAGGTCCCCTGACCTCTTTGGTACTGGGGGTTTGTAGAGCGCCCTCCATCTAAAACCCACCATACTCTCCGCCCCACATACCCCCTGCCACTGATGTGCCTTCACTCCTGTTAGGCTTCTAATGCTCCTAACCTTAACACAGAGGTTGTAGAGGGCTTTACCTCCCACCCCTCAAACTCCCCCAGGCTCGGAGTGTTAAAATCTAACAAGTCCTCCAGACCCCTTGCCAGTCTCCAGTCTCTGCCGTCACCTGCAGTGGCGGGAACATTGGTGGCCCCTCTCCCTTTGGCCTCTCAAACACCCCCTTACCGGCTCAGACAGTGCCTCCTGGACCTCCTCCAGGAATCTCTCCAGCAGCCTAAGAGACGTTATTCCTGTTTGTTGCGCCAAGACCTCCGGGTTTTCCACCCCTCCTCTCCCAGCAGTCTCAGGTCACCCAGCCTTTGTAAACCCCCTGCCATCAGTTGCCTCTGCAGGTTGGCCGACTGAACCGATCTCAAAGGGATGGCTGGGTTGTGGAAGATAGGCTCCTCCCACACCCACTGCCCAGGCTCCACACCCCCCTTCTCGTGTGGGTCTTAGCAGCTGCCAGGCCCTCAGCACTGCAGAGTAAAACTCTGAGAGACCTGCTGTACTCAGCCTCTCCAGCTTCATGAGGAACAGCTGCCGGTCCAACCCTAATCCGCCAGCTCTCCTCAGCAGCGCATGCTGGTTCCCTCCAGCCAACATCAGTGTGGTACAGCAGTCTCTGCACCGCCTTTAGTCGGAAAGCAGCCATCCTGCTCTCCAGTTCCACCAGGCCCTGTCCTCCTTCGTGGACGGTCATGTACAAAACTGCTGCCTTCAGCCAGTGATGTCCCGACCAAAAGAAGTCCACCAGCTTGCGTTGCAGGTCTGCAAGCAGACCGGCGGGGGTTGAGGACAGCCAGTTTATGCCACAAGGAAGATGCCACCAGGTTGTTGATTATCAGCACCCTCCCTCTATATGACACTTGGGACAGGAGCCACCTCCACCTGGCCAGTCTTGACACCACTGCCTGTGACAGCCCCTCCCAGTTCTTGCTGACCCACCTCTCCGAGCCCAGGTACACCCCCAACACTTTAAGCCCTTCACAACCCCACTGCAAACCCCCCCGAAGCAGAGGAGGAGCCCTATCCCCCATGCCCCACATAACAGAGCTTTGCTCTTTCCCAGTTTACCTTAGCTGATGAAGCTCCCTCGTACACCTTCAGACTGGTCTCTAGTTCCTGCATATCTTGCCCATCCCTGACCATCACAGAAACATCATCTGCATATGCTGAGACTGCTATTCCTGTCACCACATCCATGCCTGTCCAGCACACTCCCCGCAGTCTCCTGCGTAGCAGTCCTAAAAAAGGCTCAATGGCTAGTGTGTACAGCTGCCCAGATAGAGGGCATCCTTGTCTAATCCCCGTCTCACCCAGACTGGCCTACTGAGCCCCCCTCCCACCTTAACCATACATGACGCCCCAGCATACAACAGCTTCACACAGGTCACAAAACTCTTCCCAAACCCAAACACAGACATCACATTAAACAGATACTCATGATCCACTCTATCAAAAGCCTTCTCTTGATCTAAAGAGACCAGTCCAAAGTTCACATTAGAACCTCTCGACAAGTCCAACATGTCCCTAATCAAGAACAAGTTGTCCGTGATTGAGCGTCCCGGTACACAATATGTCTGGTCCTTGTGTATTATAGAGTCCAGATGGGACTTCAGTCTGTTAGAGAGGACCTTGGCAAAAATCTTGTAGTCCGCACAGAGTAATGCCACAGGCCTCCAGTTCTTAAGTTCACACAAGTCCCTTTTTTGGGCAGGAGAGTCAGAGCCGCCCGACGGCAGCTCATCGGCAACTCTCCTACCCCGACGCATTCACGCAACACGCAAAAGAAATCCTGTCCAATTGTTCCCCAGAATTTTTTGTAAAATTCCACTGGAAGTCCATCGACCCCGGGTGCACGACCGGGGGACATCTGGGTTACTGCCTCTGCCAGTTCATGTGACAACAGAGGAATGTCCATTTCATCCCTCTGTGCCCGAGAGAGCTTAGGGAGTCCTTCGAACAAGACCTGAGCACACATAGGATCACACATTTCTGCCCTATACAATTCAGTATAAAACTCCACAGTCCGCTCCCGCATCTCCCCCACCACAGAGGTCACCCGCCCATCAGACAGCCATAGACAATGCATACCCTTGGCTTCACTGCTCTGTCTTTCCAAACCAAAGAAGAAGGAGCTGGGAGCATCCATCTCCTTGAGCATGGAGAACCTAGCTCTTACAAGTGATCTCTTACACTTCCCCACTATACTCTCCTCATCCACTAGAATAACCTGACTAGACGCAGTATCATCTGCACCACCCTCTATAGCATGACTAGGGCCAGCCTCAGCTACACCACCCTCCATAGCATGACTAGGGCCAGCCTCAGCTACACCACCCTCCATAGCATGACTAGGCCCAGCATCATCTGCACCACCCTCCATAGCATGTCTAGGCCCAGCCTCAGCTACCCCACCATCTCTAGCCTGACTAGAACCAGCCTCTGCTTCTCCACCATCTCTAGCCTGACTAGACCCAGCCTCTGCTGTCTGCATCTCCTTACCCCCTGCATTTTGACCTCGATTTCCCCCACTTGCACCCTCACTCAGTCTATGGCCTTTATGTGGGCACGCAAAGCTCTTGTGCCCCAAATCCCCACATTCAAAACACCGTAGACTATCTGTGCTGGCAAAACCTGCATAGAGCCCCTCCCCATGCCTCACTTTGAAATGCACA